>NC_089837.1:43457388-43734888 GCF_035609145.1 Eleutherodactylus coqui
TTTAGGACATCCCCTGGAGTCTTGAAGAAATAGGAGCGATTGTCCTTGATCACCTTCAGCCTAGCAGAGTATAACATGGCCTATACAAGCAGTTTGAAACACAGCACTCTTTACTTCTGTGAATTTTTTGCCTTCTTTGCCGCACCTCTAAGGAAAAGTCCGAAAAAATACGGTGGGCCAGTGAGTTTTGACCATACGCGTGCTTGAGGAGCGATTCCAGGAAGTCACAGGGATTTCTGCCCACAGCTTCCTCCGTCAGTCCTATGAATCTGAGATTGCATCGGCGCAGGTGATTTTCCATGTTATCCAATTTCTTCTGCTGCGCCGTGAAGCCGGAGTTGAAGGTCCTCCACCTGGTCCAAGTGTGGTGTAACAGTGTCCTCTAAGTTAGAGACTCGCGTCTCAACCTCTGTTGTACGTTCCCTCAGTGTTTGGACATCTGCACGCAGTAGACTGAAGTCTGATTGCAAGGCATTCATTTTCTCTGTGAGGGCAGAGCGGGATTCTGTAATTGCTTTTAACACATTGGCAATAGTTGGGATCGGTACGGTCCCCTCAGAGGATACGCCTTGTGGGCTGTGGGGCCTCGCTAGATTGGGAGTCCACCGAAGTGCTGGGGTCGGGCATACTGTTGCAGCTTACTGGATATTTGAGTTTGTTTATTGGGCGCCATCTTGCTAGAAGGTAACAGTAGGAGATATTGGCGCCATCTTGCTAGAAGGTAACAGTAGGAGATATCTGCAGGCTCGAACTTATAAAGTGTCACAGGGGGAATTCAAATCTGAGGTATAGTCATAGTGTAGTAGTGTTAGTGCACCGCTGCCGCACCACCACCAGGTGGCAGCCCAAGAAGCAGTCTATAGGTATATATGGAACGGTCCTTGTGATTTATGGACTAGGAGAGCCACTAGTACAGATGGAGCTGTATATGCCTGTGTCTTCCTCCACTCCACAGTCCCTGGATCAGCAGACAAGGGGTGAGATAAACAGGGGGAGGACAAGCAGCTGCACCTCTGTGCTCTGGGGTATTGTGCTTCTCTTGGGGGGACTTTATGTAGGGCGTTCCTCCTCTCCCTCACTGCTCCTCCACTGCCTCTCTTCCACACAGTGTGCCCACTCCTCTTACCCGCTACTCCTCCTTGGGATGCTAAAAAGGGATCATCACTCCCGGTCTACTCTCTCTAAGATGGCATCTGGCAGGGAAGAGGGTCTCTTTAATATGCCTGCTGGCGCTGGGAAGGTGTCTGCCCGGCAGGAAGCACACAGCGGGGGTCCTCCAGGGATTCTACAATGCCTCCACACAGCGGGGGACCTCCAGGGATTCTACAATGCCTCCACACAGCGGGGGACCTCCAGGGATTCTACAACGCCTCCGCACAGCGGGGGACCTCCAGGGATTCTACAACGCCTCCGCACAGCGGGGGACCTCCAGGGATTCTACAACGCCTCCGCACAGCGGGGGACCTCCAGGGATTCTACAACGCCTCCGCACAGCGGGGGTCCTCCAGGGATTCTACAACGCCTCCGCACAGCGGGGGACCTCCAGGGATTCTACAACGCCTCCGCACAGCGGGGGACCTCCAGGGATTCTACAACGCCTCCGCACAGCGGGGGACCTCCAGGGATTCTACAACGCCTCCGCACAGCGGGGGACCTCCAGGGATTCTACAACGCCTCCGCACAGCGGGGGACCTCCAGGGATTCTACAACGCCTCCGCACAGCGGGGGACCTCCAGGGATTCTACAACGCCTCCGCACAGCGGGGGACCTCCAGGGATTCTACAACGCCTCCGCACAGCGGGGGACCTCCAGGGATTCTACAACGCCTCCGCACAGCGGGGGACCTCCAGGGATTCTACAACGCCTCCGCACAGCGGGGGACCTCCAGGGATTCTACAACGCCTCCGCACAGCGGGGGACCTCCAGGGATTCTACAACGCCTCCGCACAGCGGGGGACCTCCAGGGATTCTACAACGCCTCCGCACAGCGGGGGTCCTCCAGGGATTCTACAACGCCTCCGCACAGCGGGGGACCTCCAGGGATTCTACAACGCCTCCGCACAGCGGGGGACCTCCAGGGATTCTACAACGCCTCCGCACAGCGGGGGACCTCCAGGGATTCTACAACGCCTCCGCACAGCGGGGGACCTCCAGGGATTCTACAACGCCTCCGCACAGCGGGGGACCTCCAGGGATTCTACAACGCCTCCGCACAGCGGGGGACCTCCAGGGATTCTACAACGCCTCCGCACAGCGGGGGACCTCCAGGGATTCTACAACGCCTCCGCACAGCGGGGGACCTCCAGGGATTCTACAACGCCTCCGCACAGCGGGGGACCTCCAGGGATTCTACAACGCCTCCGCACAGCGGGGGACCTCCAGGGATTCTACAACGCCTCCGCACAGCGGGGGACCTCCAGGGATTCTACAACGCCTCCGCACAGCGGGGGACCTCCAGGGATTCTACAACGCCTCCGCACAGCGGGGGACCTCCAGGGATTCTACAACGCCTCCGCACAGCGGGGGACCTCCAGGGATTCTACAACGCCTCCGCACAGCGGGGGACCTCCAGGGATTCTACAACGCCTCCGCACAGCGGGGGACCTCCAGGGATTCTACAACGCCTCCGCACAGCGGGGGACCTCCAGGGATTCTACAACGCCTCCGCACAGCGGGGGACCTCCAGGGATTCTACAACGCCTCCGCACAGCGGGGGACCTCCAGGGATTCTACAACGCCTCCGCACAGCGGGGGACCTCCAGGGATTCTACAACGCCTCCGCACAGCGGGGGACCTCCAGGGATTCTACAACGCCTCCGCACAGCGGGGGACCTCCAGGGATTCTACAACGCCTCCGCACAGCGGGGGACCTCCAGGGATTCTACAACGCCTCCGCACAGCGGGGGACCTCCAGGGATTCTACAACGCCTCCGCACAGCGGGGGACCTCCAGGGATTCTACAACGCCTCCGCACAGCGGGGGACCTCCAGGGATTCTACAACGCCTCCGCACAGCGGGGGACCTCCAGGGATTCTACAACGCCTCCGCACAGCGGGGGACCTCCAGGGATTCTACAACGCCTCCGCACAGCGGGGGACCTCCAGGGATTCTACAACGCCTCCGCACAGCGGGGGACCTCCAGGGATTCTACAACGCCTCCGCACAGCGGGGGACCTCCAGGGATTCTACAACGCCTCCGCACAGCGGGGGACCTCCAGGGATTCTACAACGCCTCCGCACAGCGGGGGACCTCCAGGGATTCTACAACGCCTCCGCACAGCGGGGGACCTCCAGGGATTCTACAACGCCTCCGCACAGCGGGGGACCTCCAGGGATTCTACAACGCCTCCGCACAGCGGGGGACCTCCAGGGATTCTACAACGCCTCCGCACAGCGGGGGACCTCCAGGGATTCTACAACGCCTCCGCACAGCGGGGGACCTCCAGGGATTCTACAACGCCTCCGCACAGCGGGGGACCTCCAGGGATTCTACAACGCCTCCGCACAGCGGGGGACCTCCAGGGATTCTACAACGCCTCCGCACAGCGGGGGACCTCCAGGGATTCTACAACGCCTCCGCACAGCGGGGGACCTCCAGGGATTCTACAACGCCTCCGCACAGCGGGGGACCTCCAGGGATTCTACAACGCCTCCGCACAGCGGGGGACCTCCAGGGATTCTACAACGCCTCCGCACAGCGGGGGACCTCCAGGGATTCTACAACGCCTCCGCACAGCGGGGGACCTCCAGGGATTCTACAACGCCTCCGCACAGCGGGGGACCTCCAGGGATTCTACAACGCCTCCGCACAGCGGGGGACCTCCAGGGATTCTACAACGCCTCCGCACAGCGGGGGACCTCCAGGGATTCTACAACGCCTCCGCACAGCGGGGGACCTCCAGGGATTCTACAACGCCTCCGCACAGCGGGGGACCTCCAGGGATTCTACAACGCCTCCGCACAGCGGGGGACCTCCAGGGATTCTACAACGCCTCCGCACAGCGGGGGACCTCCAGGGATTCTACAACGCCTCCGCACAGCGGGGGACCTCCAGGGATTCTACAACGCCTCCGCACAGCGGGGGACCTCCAGGGATTCTACAACGCCTCCGCACAGCGGGGGACCTCCAGGGATTCTACAACGCCTCCGCACAGCGGGGGACCTCCAGGGATTCTACAACGCCTCCGCACAGCGGGGGACCTCCAGGGATTCTACAACGCCTCCGCACAGCGGGGGACCTCCAGGGATTCTACAACGCCTCCGCACAGCGGGGGACCTCCAGGGATTCTACAACGCCTCCGCACAGCGGGGGACCTCCAGGGATTCTACAACGCCTCCGCACAGCGGGGGACCTCCAGGGATTCTACAACGCCTCCGCACAGCGGGGGACCTCCAGGGATTCTACAACGCCTCCGCACAGCGGGGGACCTCCAGGGATTCTACAACGCCTCCGCACAGCGGGGGACCTCCAGGGATTCTACAACGCCTCCGCACAGCGGGGGACCTCCAGGGATTCTACAACGCCTCCGCACAGCGGGGGACCTCCAGGGATTCTACAACGCCTCCGCACAGCGGGGGACCTCCAGGGATTCTACAACGCCTCCGCACAGCGGGGGACCTCCAGGGATTCTACAACGCCTCCGCACAGCGGGGGACCTCCAGGGATTCTACAACGCCTCCGCACAGCGGGGGACCTCCAGGGATTCTACAACGCCTCCGCACAGCGGGGGACCTCCAGGGATTCTACAACGCCTCCGCACAGCGGGGGACCTCCAGGGATTCTACAACGCCTCCGCACAGCGGGGGACCTCCAGGGATTCTACAACGCCTCCGCACAGCGGGGGACCTCCAGGGATTCTACAACGCCTCCGCACAGCGGGGGACCTCCAGGGATTCTACAACGCCTCCGCACAGCGGGGGACCTCCAGGGATTCTACAACGCCTCCGCACAGCGGGGGACCTCCAGGGATTCTACAACGCCTCCGCACAGCGGGGGACCTCCAGGGATTCTACAACGCCTCCGCACAGCGGGGGACCTCCAGGGATTCTACAACGCCTCCGCACAGCGGGGGACCTCCAGGGATTCTACAACGCCTCCGCACAGCGGGGGACCTCCAGGGATTCTACAACGCCTCCGCACAGCGGGGGACCTCCAGGGATTCTACAACGCCTCCGCACAGCGGGGGACCTCCAGGGATTCTACAACGCCTCCGCACAGCGGGGGACCTCCAGGGATTCTACAACGCCTCCGCACAGCGGGGGACCTCCAGGGATTCTACAACGCCTCCGCACAGCGGGGGACCTCCAGGGATTCTACAACGCCTCCGCACAGCGGGGGACCTCCAGGGATTCTACAACGCCTCCGCACAGCGGGGGACCTCCAGGGATTCTACAACGCCTCCGCACAGCGGGGGACCTCCAGGGATTCTACAACGCCTCCGCACAGCGGGGGACCTCCAGGGATTCTACAACGCCTCCGCACAGCGGGGGACCTCCAGGGATTCTACAACGCCTCCGCACAGCGGGGGACCTCCAGGGATTCTACAACGCCTCCGCACAGCGGGGGACCTCCAGGGATTCTACAACGCCTCCGCACAGCGGGGGACCTCCAGGGATTCTACAACGCCTCCGCACAGCGGGGGACCTCCAGGGATTCTACAACGCCTCCGCACAGCGGGGGACCTCCAGGGATTCTACAACGCCTCCGCACAGCGGGGGACCTCCAGGGATTCTACAACGCCTCCGCACAGCGGGGGACCTCCAGGGATTCTACAACGCCTCCGCACAGCGGGGGACCTCCAGGGATTCTACAACGCCTCCGCACAGCGGGGGACCTCCAGGGATTCTACAACGCCTCCGCACAGCGGGGGACCTCCAGGGATTCTACAACGCCTCCGCACAGCGGGGGACCTCCAGGGATTCTACAACGCCTCCGCACAGCGGGGGACCTCCAGGGATTCTACAACGCCTCCGCACAGCGGGGGACCTCCAGGGATTCTACAACGCCTCCGCACAGCGGGGGACCTCCAGGGATTCTACAACGCCTCCGCACAGCGGGGGACCTCCAGGGATTCTACAACGCCTCCGCACAGCGGGGGACCTCCAGGGATTCTACAACGCCTCCGCACAGCGGGGGACCTCCAGGGATTCTACAACGCCTCCGCACAGCGGGGGACCTCCAGGGATTCTACAACGCCTCCGCACAGCGGGGGACCTCCAGGGATTCTACAACGCCTCCGCACAGCGGGGGACCTCCAGGGATTCTACAACGCCTCCGCACAGCGGGGGACCTCCAGGGATTCTACAACGCCTCCGCACAGCGGGGGACCTCCAGGGATTCTACAACGCCTCCGCACAGCGGGGGACCTCCAGGGATTCTACAACGCCTCCGCACAGCGGGGGACCTCCAGGGATTCTACAACGCCTCCGCACAGCGGGGGACCTCCAGGGATTCTACAACGCCTCCGCACAGCGGGGGACCTCCAGGGATTCTACAACGCCTCCGCACAGCGGGGGACCTCCAGGGATTCTACAACGCCTCCGCACAGCGGGGGACCTCCAGGGATTCTACAACGCCTCCGCACAGCGGGGGACCTCCAGGGATTCTACAACGCCTCCGCACAGCGGGGGACCTCCAGGGATTCTACAACGCCTCCGCACAGCGGGGGACCTCCAGGGATTCTACAACGCCTCCGCACAGCGGGGGACCTCCAGGGATTCTACAACGCCTCCGCACAGCGGGGGACCTCCAGGGATTCTACAACGCCTCCGCACAGCGGGGGACCTCCAGGGATTCTACAACGCCTCCGCACAGCGGGGGACCTCCAGGGATTCTACAACGCCTCCGCACAGCGGGGGACCTCCAGGGATTCTACAACGCCTCCGCACAGCGGGGGACCTCCAGGGATTCTACAACGCCTCCGCACAGCGGGGGACCTCCAGGGATTCTACAACGCCTCCGCACAGCGGGGGACCTCCAGGGATTCTACAACGCCTCCACACAGCGGGGGACCTCCAGGGATTCTACAACGCCTCCACACAGCGGGGGACCTCCAGGGATTCTACAACGCCTCCACACAGCGGGGGACCTCCAGGGATTCTACAACGCCTCCACACAGCGGGGGACCTCCAGGGATTCTACAACGCCTCCACACAGCGGGGGACCTCCAGGGATTCTACAACGCCTCCACACAGCGGGGGACCTCCAGGGATTCTACAACGCCTCCACACAGCGGGGGACCTCCAGGGATTCTACAACGCCTCCACACAGCGGGGGACCTCCAGGGATTCTACAACGCCTCCACACAGCGGGGGACCTCCAGGGATTCTACAACGCCTCCACACAGCGGGGGACCTCCAGGGATTCTACAACGCCTCCACACAGCGGGGGACCTCCAGGGATTCTACAACGCCTCCACACAGCGGGGGACCTCCAGGGATTCTACAACGCCTCCACACAGCGGGGGACCTCCAGGGATTCTACAACGCCTCCACACAGCGGGGGACCTCCAGGGATTCTACAACGCCTCCACACAGCGGGGGACCTCCAGGGATTCTACAACGCCTCCACACAGCGGGGGACCTCCAGGGATTCTACAACGCCTCCACACAGCGGGGGACCTCCAGGGATTCTACAACGCCTCCACACAGCGGGGGACCTCCAGGGATTCTACAACGCCTCCGCACAGCGGGGGACCTCCAGGGATTCTACAACGCCTCCACACAGCGGGGGACCTCCAGGGATTCTACAACGCCTCCGCACAGCGGGGGACCTCCAGGGATTCTACAACGCCTCCGCACAGCGGGGGACCTCCAGGGATTCTACAATGCCTCCACACAGCCCAGCGATCTTCAGCCCCACTTCTCTACCAGGGTGTGGCAGCAGGGACCTGCAGGCCGGGAGTCCACTGGAGCCGATAATGAAAAAAAAAGGGTGACGATCCTTTAGGTCCGATGAACATGGCGTCCGATCTGTCAGCCTCCTCTTATAGAGCAGGAGGAGCCCAGCAGATATATTGTTGTGTGGGGGATATTCTGTATCAGCTGGTATTTAACCCCTTCCTGCACTGTACATTTATGGCGCTGATGTGACGCACCTCCCACATAACGGTACGCCGCGGCTCAGTGTCCGTACCGTCAGCAGCCGTTGTCACCCCGCTACAATCAGTGGGAGAAATACTGCGCTGGGCATTACACGGTTGCCTTGGTAACTATACCGCCGAGCGTCCAGCAGCGCCTCCCCGCACCCGATGACAGATCAGTAGGATCGCTCACACAAAATATGATACATGTGAGTGGAAACACTGAAACATATGGGTTCTATTCACTGCATATTGTGCGCACAAATACATCCATGTGAAGTCGGCGTAACAGAAGGGAGACCGAAAAATACAAGAAAACCGGGCGAAACCCTCCGGCGTCTCTTACCTGCTGGCCAGAGTCACACGCAGAGCTCTGATATCAGTGTGCTGTATATATATATCCTTTGGCTGATAACAGAGACAACAGCAGAACCAGGATCTGCTACACTGCAATAGGACCTGTGTGATGTCACCGTCCTGTGCAGCACGAAAATGTGGTGGCTAAAGGACCTGTGATGATGTCACTGTCATGTGATCAGTATATAAGGGGCGGAGCTCAGCAGTGAGGAGGAGAAGTGGTGGCTGAAGGACCTGTGATGTCACTGTCATGGCGGTGTGCTGATGGTCATGTGATGTGACAGGGCGGAGCTCCCATGTTATGTATGGAGTAGAAGAAATTGGTGGATTTGTTGTCTTTAACCCCTTGTAGCCCAGTGACTTAATTTTATCCCCAGAGGTCTTGCTGAGATTTGCCCTGTTGCTGCCCCCCCCCCGGTGCAGGGAGATCCCAGCAGTCCTGTGTGCACATAGTTACAGCACTTTGTCTTCCCCCGTCGCCGCGTGGCGCACTCACACGGCGTGCGGTTGTGGAGATACGCTGCGGATTTAACCCCTTAGTGACCAAGCCTGTTTGCATCTTAAATTTTGGAAATCTAACATGTGTCACTCTAGCATAGAATAACTCCGTAAAGGTTTTGCACATCCAAGTGATTCTGACCTTGTTTTTTTTCACCACATATTGTACTTCATTTAGGTGATAAAAAATAGACCGATAGAATTTGTGTATTTTTATGAAAAGCGCCAAAATTGGTAAAATTTTGAAAAAACTGTCGTTTCACATTTTCAACTGCAATATTTCAAGTATGTGCAGACATACTGTACAAATTTTTGATAAAATATATATATCCATCTGTTTACTTTATTCTGGAAGCACATTGGAAAAACTAGTTTTTTAAAACAATTTAGGAGACGTACAAATTGGCATTCCCTAAATCTTATGTAAAAATAACAATGTCAACTGTGTGGTATGTCTGAAAACAGCGCTAATTACTGGGCCTGGTTGGGATGGGCAGATAAGCCAATAAAACCGGGTATTCCCCCCCTCCCATGCTTTTTTGGGGGGGTATTTCTTGACCCCAGTGGCGGGGATGGGGTGTAAAAAATGGCGCTCTGTGAGTCTCTGTAAGTTTGCTGATGTGCGGTGGTCTCACACAGAAGGCGCTCAACAAGCTGCTCCTGGAACTGCAGTAAGGTGAGGATTCCCAGGGCTTCTTGTAAAATACGGATTACAGATAGCGGTGTGAATAACGCCGGGCTCACACGGCCATATGTGGAATCTGCCTGCTGGGGCCCGCAGCAGATCCCAGCTGTGAGCCCGGCTGTGACCCTGCGTACGGCCGCGTAATGTAATGTGCATAACTGTCTACTCACACAGGCGGTCATGCGCAGTACACCGTTTTTTGTTTGTTTAAATTTACCCCGCTGTCGCTTAGCGATGATGCGAATACTCGCAGCCTATATGCAATGTAATTGTATATGGGCTGCGTGTATATCCGTGACTGTTAGGGAAAAACTCCCATTAGTATGTCATCCGGCGTCCAAATTGAAATGAGTACTCATCATTGTTTAAGTAATACCGATCGGCAGGAAGAGACAGACCGTACATGTGCATGGAATGTACAATTCATCTACTTCGAGTTTATTGGCGTTACAAGAGGTCTTTTTATAAGCATATCATATAATTAAAGTGACATTGATTTTGGGCCAAACATTACATCATTCAACAGTTTTGCCACATGTTTGATCAAAGTCCATTCGTAATATCTAATATTTTCCATTCTTCAGCGGTTTAGTGTGTTTACTTTTTATGGATTTATTTTGAGGTAAGTATATTGCTTATACCTATCAATTTCTGTTACTTTATCTGTTATCTTTCTGTAGCTCTCTCTCTCTTATCAATCTTATATCTGTACTTCACCCATCTCCTGACTAGTCACCAGTTATGGTTTATTGCTGGTTAAGTCAAGCTGACATTCTAGCAAAGCCTGGTGATTCTAATACAAGAAATGATTTCTCTGAAAAGTAGAATCCAACATAATATCACAAAAGCTAGGGTCCTGGGTAATTTCCCCCACAATTCCCCCCTTTTTAAAATAGTCCATGCGAGGAGACGCTAATAGTCCATGCGAGGAGACGTTGTGGTACTTCAAGGAGGGTGGAGCCCTCCGAGCCGGACTTTTTCCCAATTTTCTCTTCTTGCTTCGGGCCGGGTTCCCACCGATACGGCTCCTTGATATGACTGTTTAAAATTCATTGAAGATTCTAATAAAATCGTAAGTCCTTCATTATTTTCTTTGCGATGCTCAAGATGGTTCCCTTTTAATTCGTGTATATTCGTGTTTTGCATTACTTGATTCCTCAGATATGAACAAACAAACACAAGCATTAGTTCTTATATAAACGTGAAATTTCTATGTTATTCCCAAAATAGGATGGTCTTCTTTTTGGTATATACTTCAGACATATAGTCACCAAATTTGGATTACATTGTATACAACAGCAGATCAATATTAATCCCACAACTATTATTGCAAATATCAAAAATATTTTCTTTATCCAGCTCAGGCCTAACCATGAAAATAACCAACTGAACCATCCCTGATCCACATCTTGTTTTATACTAATGGATATTTCTTTTAAAGTGTTAATCTTCTGATGTATTGATTCTGAATGATCAGAGAGGTTGAAACAACATATCCCCTCGAACTCTTCACAATCATGATTTAATGTCAACAATAGGTAATCTATAGTGGCTCTATTTTGCAGCGCGGCCTTTCTTACTCCTTGTATGTCCAATAGGAGGAGGTCTAAAGCTTGAGAGGTAGTATATAAACCTTTTGCTAAATCACAAGCTATACCATTTATGACTTTCCCATTATATACGGCTAGCCCCCAGACTCCTACTATCGAGAATCCTAACGCCTTTACTTCTGTGTCACTGAGAAGGGTTGGTGGACCCTCACAGCTTTCATCTATCCCTTTTATTTCCCTTGTTTCTCTTTTTCGTTCTTCTGGTTTCTGGTACATAAAAATACTCAATCGGGACAGTGTACATGGTTCTCCTGTAACATTTGCTGGAATATATGTATAAGTGAGATTTCCACATGATAAAACCCAACCAGTTGGTAATTTAACATGTCGAAAATGATTGGTGCTTCTTAACAATCACTTTATAACACATTTCATTTGTTACCTTCTTACATTGATTTACCGTATGATTACAGGGTATTTGAGAATCATCAGTAGCTTGTTCGGGGTGTGCTTCAATTTGCTGACATTTCCCAATTTCCTCAGGGTCACAAGTGAAATTATAACACACCTCGGCCTCAGCTACATTCTTAACCTGAAACTTAGTCATATTAGTCCATTCTGTATGTTCTATTTCCCTACAGTCAGGACAGTATTCATATATATTTAAGAAAGTATTCATGTTACATCGGATTCTTCTACTAAACTATCATTGTGTTTTGCTGTAAATATATTTTTGAGCACTTTTACAGGTGCAGGATCTGATAACAAACATATAAAATATCATTTCCACTTCTCAAATTAGGCATACACATACTTGGAATATTTAATACATCTCTTGCCAAATATTCCCACATATTGAGATGACCTTCTGTCCATACGGACCATCTCCTTCCCACCTTTGTTATTTCATTTGGTTTCCAATACCATAGTATACCTGTAAGACAAATTGCAATACACGCCAATAACCTAAGATACGCATACTTCCCCTGGTATCTGGACCTTTTTACAGTGTGAAGCATGCATCCAATTTGGTTTTCCTTCTAGTTTTACTGAAGTAGAGGTGGTCAGGAGAACTTGGAAAGAACCATCAAATTGTGGTTCCAGTGCTTTTCTCACGTGTCTTTTTATCACTACCCAATCACCAGGCTGCAATTCATGTGTACCTTCGAGACAGTCTGGACCTGGAATGGAAGAGAATACTGGGTCGTGTGTTAAGTACAGTCCCAGTCTTGGCACACTTCTAAACAAAATTTCATAAAGAGACAAGCCTGTTTTCTTGTTAGAGACATATCTTACAGAGAAAAGGGCTAAAGGCAAACACTCAGTCCAGGGTTTGCCAGTCTCCCTCATGGCATTCTGTATTTTTAATTTCAGGGTGGCATTCAGCCTTTCCACCTTACCACTACTCTGTGGGTGGTATGGAGTGTGAAAGGTCTGAGTGATGCCCAAAGCTGACATTATGTGTTTCATTAATTCTTCTGTGAAATGGGTACCTCTATCTGATTCGATCACCTCAGGCACCCCATATCTTACAGATTATCTCGTTCATCAGTTTCTTTGTGGTCACTCAGTTGCTGAATTGACCGGATAGCCTCACACCACCCCAACATGTCCACACATACCAACACAAATTCATACTTGCCTTTGCGGGGCAGTTGAATGTAGTCAATTTGCAGTCTCTGAAACAGGTAGAGTGGTCAAGGTGCGTGTTTCTGGGGTACTTTGACTTTTTGCCCAGGATTGCTTTACGGCACAAATCATATAAAATTGGACAAATGATGCGGCAGCTACAGAAAAACCAGGGGCCAACCAGAATTTCTCTAACGTTTCGACCATTGCTGTTCTTGATAGATGCGTTGTTCCATGAATCAACTGGGCCATCATATGGAACAAGACACGTGGGAGGCAAGTTCTGGTAACAGTTCTCCATATGCCGTCATCTTCCTTGGCCCCAGCTTTCGTCCACTTGTCTTTTTCTTCTTTGCTGGCTTATATTGAGAAAGTCTTAATAATGTCCATATCAGATGAAACTGGCTTCCCTGTGTCTGCTTTAGAACAAAATGTCTCTGTATCTGTATGAGAACAAAATGTCTCTCTTGTGACTGGGTCGGGGTCTGTATGCTGCGTAGCAAAACCCCCTTTTCTTCTTTCTTTTCCATGGTTGTATCTTTTGTACGTGCTTTGATCTTTAGTACTGCTATCTTATCTGGCCATAGCAGGGCCTCAATTAATTCTTTCACTGCAGCATCATTCTTAATAGGTTGTCCAGCAGAAGTTAAAAAAAAATTGTCTGGCCTTCCATATTGGGCCGTAATCATGAGCAATGCCGAAAGCATACCTGGAGTCAGTGTACACATTAGCTGTCTTACCTGTGGCCACTCTACACGCCTCTGTGAGTGCTTTTAATTCCGCTTCTTGTGCTGAGACATGCGGAGGCAGAGACTCTGCTTTTACCGTGTCATGTTGTGTTACGACTGCATAACCGGAGTGGAATCAGCCATCTTCACCCTGATAACGAGAACCGTCTACAAAAAGTTCAAAATCAGGATTATCTAATGGTTTTTCAACAGCATTTTCAAAACCTGCTGTTTCTTGTTGCATCAATTCTATGCAATCATTCTCGTGTGTGTCGTCATCAAATGTGTCATCATCAGTTTCTGTATTTTCATCATGTTTTTTTTTTTTTTCCCTCCTTCCTCCCCCCCTTTTGGAATCCGGATAATCCATTGGCAATAGAGTAGCCGGATTCAAGGTAGTAGGCATGAGGAGTGCACATTGCAAGCAGATCTGTCTGGCTGAATAGTAGGCCACAGACCGTGGCCTGCCACCATGTTGTGTAGCATGCCCAGACAGTTCTGTACAGTAAAGTCGGAAAGGAAGTTGGTAGTTAGATAGACCAAGTGCAGGAGAAGAAGTGATAGCCTGTTTTAGCAAATGAAAGTTAGTGATTGCTTCTTCAGAAAACGTGAAGGGAGTGGTTTTGAGACAGTCATAGAGTGGTTGCATAAGTAGCGAAGCCAAACGCAACCAAGGCCTGCAGAATGATACAAGACCTAAAAAGGTTCGAAGTTTAGCAGCAGAATTTGAGAGTGGCAAATTTTGAATAGCCTTTTTCCTTTCTTCCGTCAAATGCCTGGTTCCTTGTAACAGGCAGTGACCAAGAAAGATTACCTTCTACTTACAGAACTAAAGCTTGTCTTTTAAAGCTTTACATCTATTGTCTGCTAGCAACTGAAGCAACAAGAGAGATGCCTGCTGGCAGATTTAGAGATTGTCAGCACATAGTAACAAATCATCCACATATTGTATCAAGACCACCCCTTGTGGCCAGGGCCAGGCCTGCAGAAAAGTTTGTAGGGCCTGTGTGTGCATATTTGGAGAATTCTGCGCTCCTTGTGGCAGAACTGTCCAAGTGTACTGTTTTCCCCTGAAAATGAATGCAAAGAGATATTGTGAATCGGGGTGCAATGCAACTGACATAAAGGCTGGCATAAATTGCTATGGTTAATCACTGTAAAATAGGTGGCGCTAGCAGGTACTTGTGCCTTGAGGCTTTCCCTTTAAAACCCCTGTCTCTGCATTATCATGACAGCTCCAGGGTTTGTAACCCGTTCAGATCTTTCATTTAATTCTATTCCTTTTTCTGCCTGCAACAGATTCTTATATTCTGTCTGCCGCCATTCAGACTTGCATTCCTGTAATTTCTTGCGAATGGAGGGTTTAAGACCTTCCACAAAAGGTAATGCTAACACAGAAGTCCCAATGTTACCATCAGTTATGCCGCTATACCCAACGTCCGCCCACCTAGTATGTAGTTTTGCCGCATAGGTCTCCACACTCTCACCCTTTTCCTGTATCACAGTGGACAGGGAAAGGGAAGATTCCCGTAGCCTTTCACTAGCCCACTTTTGGAGACCTTCACAGTATTCTTTTCCCGGACTCTATACTTTTTCCATCTCCATAGACTGTACCATTTAAATCCACTGCTTCATTTATGATTTTTCCCATAGCAGCTTCCCTTAGATTTGACTCTGCTATACTTTATTAGTAATCACAGGGTAAAGTCCTTTAGGCATGGGGCCAAAGGTTCTTCACCTGCTGCTTCCTGCTTACAGACGCGCTGAGAAAAAAAAGTTATTGCTGTGCTTTTGAGACAGCCGTCTGCCAGTCCAGTAAGGACCTTTTTTCTTCCGTGAGTAACTTTTTATTAGAATCATAGGGTGGTGGATTTTGTATTTTAAGAGCGTAATACATTATACCTTTGTACTCTTTTCATTGATAACTTATATCTTCGCTTGTTTATCCTGCTGTTTATTATCCCATACATGTTTTTAGCTGCAATCCATCCCTCCCCCCTGGCAATTCCTGAATTCTTCCCAAAAGGAAGATTCAAGAATTCCAGCTTCTCCTAAACCTGCTCCTAGCAACTGAATACACCTACATTTTCCTACTGCCCTTTGTCCTTTTATGTCTTTTTTTTTCTATTTTCCTAGCGGTTTTTCCATTGATTACCGCTTATTTGGGTGTGTGTTTTCCGTTTTATTTTTGCCTGTACTTCCTCCCGCTTTTTATTCCTCTGGCCTTAATTCCTACCCTTTATTTAAGAAGGGCGTATCCCTGACTAGTTATATAAATATATATATATATATATATATATATATATATATATATATATATATAGTCTATATAAAATAGCCTTTTTGCTATTTTATTTCCCAAGGCGCAGTTTAAAGGGGATCTTTGTAACAAAGCACTTTTAAAACTCTTCCTGTCTACAGGATTCCGTAATCATACACTCCCAAATTAAGAGGACAAAGTACAGTAGTAAGCTTAGCAGCGCTCTAATATATGCTGAAGGGAATCATTATAAAACATAAAACATGGGACGCAACATTCTCACCTGCCAAAATGACATACCAGATCCCTTTTACAGGTTCTTTGAAAATCAGGCTTTTAAAAGAGAGAAAAACACTTACCCACTTAGCTCCGGACGGAAAGAGGAGAATTTCAGAAAAGCACAGATTTTATGGTAAGATTAAAAAAATCTCTTACCTTGTACAGCGCTGTTTTTAAATCTGTGGTTTCCTGGTATCCTCGCTCCTCGCTCCGGTCCGGGGTCCAAGGGAAAAGATCTCCTGCCCTGATAAGGGGTTTCGGCACCAAGTTTGTTAGGGAAAAACCCCCATTAGTATGTCATCCGGCGTCCAAATTGTAATGAGTACTCATCATTGTTTAAGTAATACCGATCGGCAGGAAGAGACAGACCGTACATGTGCATGGAATGTACAATTCCTCTACTTCGAGTTTATTGGCGTTACAAGAGGTCTTTTTATAAGCATATGATATAATTAAAGTGACGTTGATTCTGAGCCAAACATTACATCATTCAACAGTTTTGCCACATGTTTGATCAAAGTCCATTCGTAATACCTAATATTTTCCATTCTTCAGCGGTTTAGTGTGTTTACTTTTTATGGCTTTATTTTGAGGTAAGTATATTGCTTATACCTATCAATTTCTGTTACTTTATCTGTTATCTTTCTGTAGCTCTCTCTCTTATCAATCTTATATCTGTACTTCACCCATCTCCTGACTAGTCACCAGTTATGGTTTATTGCTGGTTAAGTCAAGCTGACATTCTAGCAAAGCCTGGTGATTCTAATACAAGAAATGATTTCTCTGAAAAGTAGAATCTAACATAATATCACAAAAGCTGGGGTCCTGGGTAATTTCCCCCACAGTGACCATAGAGCAAAAAGCACGGGACCGTATCAGGGCCCATAAGAGAAGGCACTAAATGACCAGGTTGCTAGGGAACCAAAGTCAGGCAAGGGTAGGGTTAATTAGTTGTGTAGGAAAAGGGGGAGCGCCATTGTCAAAAGTTTACAGTGAAGAGTACAGTACAGTGCAGTAGCATAGAGCATCTGTGAGAGGGTTTAGAGCAGGAGAATTAGAGGTGCAGTGGTGACAAGTAGAGGAGTTGAGAGAGGCGGCTGGACAGCGGATAAAATTACCCGATGGCATCTGTGGAAGAGGTATTGGAGCAGTTGAGGGCAGCGGCGGAACGTCACCCTCTAGGCTGGCTGCAGCAGGAGGTAGCGGGTATGCTGACAGCAGTGCTGGTGGCAGTGCCAGGAGCTGGTGGGGGAGCGTGGAGCGAGTGCAGGACTCGTCCTCCAGCTAGACTGATAGCTGAGGAGGCAGAGCAAAGGTCCTTGTGCAGGATTAAGAGCCCCTCTTGATGGCCGCCCTCTTCGTAGATCTAGGTGGAGCAGGGACAGAGTATCCAGGAGGAATCTTGTGCACCAGTCGGGCCCAATGGCTTCCCGCAGGTCTCACTCTCCTCACGGGCAGGGCTTGCCCCCGAGGAGAGGCAGGGAGAAGAAACATCTGGCTTCCTGGGTGATGTACCAGTCCAGGAGCTAGCCTGGTAGCAGGAGGCTGGAGCAAGAAAAGAAAGAATAGCTGCAGGACGGAGCAGGGGCATCACGGTCAGCTCAAGGGAAGAAGGGCCAGCTAATGAAGGATAGTGGCAGCAGGAAAAATCCACCTAGGGCCACAGCGAGCTCAGCTGAGCGCCCCAGGGAGAGAGATTGGTCTGGGGATTTATTGGAAGAGGTTGCAGAGAGGAGCCAAGTTAGGTCTGTGGTGTTCGTGCCACAACTCGACGGGTGACAGTTTGGCCCTGGAGAAGTCGTTACAGGACGAGCTATGCCAACTGGCAGCTTGTTTCGGTATCAGCTGCAGGAATCCATGGAGGACACGGGAAGGAGGGCAGAGAGTCGACAGGATCTGAGGAATACGGCTGGTGGGATCACAGCGCCCATGCGGCCAGGTGAGCAACATTTTTGTCGTGTGTCTAATCCTAATGATGAAAGAAATGTATTAGGAAGGGATAGTAATGTGGGTACGAGGGGTTTAATGAACATTGCGTAAAGCGGACATACTGAAGGGGATTTGGGGTTGTTACTGGGCAATGTGCGGGAAAT
Organism: Eleutherodactylus coqui; assembly: GCF_035609145.1. Classification (NCBI taxonomy): domain Eukaryota; kingdom Metazoa; phylum Chordata; class Amphibia; order Anura; family Eleutherodactylidae; genus Eleutherodactylus; species Eleutherodactylus coqui. The sequence goes on from NC_089837.1 coordinate 43,475,549, forward strand.
ATTGGCTCGCTGTGAATGGGGTTTAGGGGTAAGAGGTCCAGTGACTCCATTGCTGGGGGCGGCTTGGTTAGCGTCAGGAGTGCCTGGCAATGTTCATGAGGGGAAAACAATACAGGGGAGTCAGCGGGTGACTGCAGCTTGAGAGACGTCAGGGGCCATGGTTGCTGTGCAGATGGAAGAAGATGAGGATGCAATTCATTTGGACGATAAGGCTAGGACCGCTAGGGGCACATTTAAAGAAGGACATGAAAGAAAAAATGAAAAGAACAGAATACAAAAAAGAAGAGGAAGAAATGAAACAGTGGTGGTTGATTCGACAAAATTTTCAGAACTGGTTACAGCGTTTTTGGCCAGCGTGATTGGGGAAAAGAGTCCTGAAAATTGTTTGGATTATTTTGTTATTTGGATGCAATAGATGAAGCATACCGGACTTATGGTTTCGTCAGAGTAAGGCGGTTAGGCCAAGCATTAGATGAGACCATAAAGGCTTAAAGTGATGGCACCAGCACGGCATGGCTTTGCCGGATCCAAGGAAAGCACGGGGGAGGGGGAAAGCAAATTGGTCAGGCAGGGGGGAAAAAGCCAGCTATGTGCTGGCAATTCAGAGGGAAAATGTAAATTTGGAGCGACATGCAGGTTCAAGCGGCGGTTCGTCACATGGGGCGGTCCGTTGTTTCTGGAGACAAAAAGGAAAGAGTAGGGGAAGTAGTTGGAAAAGGGATGACCTCGGTGAGGCTTCAGAAGATGATCTGATCCCTTATCTAAATAGATATCCGGAGCAAGAAAAGGGTCACTTTTGTTTGAAGTTTGAAGGAGTGTTTCGAATACCACATCCAAGGTTCCAAGTTCAGTTTTTGTTAAAAAGTTTAAAATCAGCATTGGTACATAAAGAGATTGTGAGGGGAAAAATTGGTGAGTTTAGGGAGAATGGTGGGGCCGTTTGTTTCTACGCCTTGGGAGGATTTAGTTGTATCACCGCTGAGGGTGGTACCTAAAAAAGAGCCATTTTGGTTTGATATCACTTGTCGTACCCAAAAGGGGCGTCAGTGAATGACGGTATAGACCCGCAACTTTGTTTAGTGGTTTATACGTCATTTGATGATGCAGAGGTGAAATTGGTGCGTAGTTACGGGACGGGGGTGAGCTGGCAAAAACTGATATTGAATCAGCTTGTCCTTTGCTCCTGATTCACCCAAATAGTTGTCGGTTATTGGGTTGCTATTGGGACGGAGCGTTTTTGTTGACAGGTGTTTACCAATGGCTAGTTCGATTTCTTGTGCTTATTTTGAGGCTTTTAGTTCATTTTTGGAGTGGGTAATTTGTGACATGTCAGGAATTAGGTCTGTCATCCATTACTTGGATGTTTTTTTTGTGTGTTGGCCCTGCAAATGAACCCATTTACAGAAATTTGTTGAAAACAGTGCAATGGGTCGCCAGAAAAAACTGAAGGACCTGTAAAATGCTTGAGCTTTCTGGGAATTATGATTGATACAGAGCAATAGAGTGCCTTTTGGCACCGGACTAATTGGTATCTCTGAAACAGGATTTACAGAAGGCGCGAACAAGGAAGAAAATTACTCTTAAGGATTTGAAATTTCTTTTGGGTAAACTAAATTTTGCTTGTAGGATTATGCCCATGGGCAGGTTTTTTTTTCAAAAAAATGGTTCGGGCTACAGCTGGGGTAAAATTACCTCATCATTTTATTAGGATTACAAGAGATTTAAAGGCTGACTTGGTAGTTTGGATGTCATTTCTTGAAAAATATATTGGTAGATCATTAGTTATGGAAAGTGGGGCTGATAACATGGATTGTGAACTTGTGAAAACAATGGTGTGTGGCAGCTTGGCCAGTGGAATGGATGCAGGCAGGATTAGTTAAGAATTTAGTGCGGCTTGAATTATTTCCAATCATGGTGGCAGTGGCGATTTGGTGGTAGTGGTTCACAAATAGGAAGATAAGATTTTGGTGTGACAATATGGGTGTAGTACAAGCTATCAATGCAATGACAGCACATTCTCACCTGTGGTAGATTTATTGCAACATTTGGTGTTGTGTTTGTCGCTGAATGCATAAGTGGTGGCAGTGCCTACACCAGGAGTTGAGAATTTCACTGCTGACTCAATTTCTCATTTTCAGTGGGATCGCTTTCGGATGCTGGTACCAGATGCAGAAGAGGAAGGGAAACAATGCCCTCCAGAACTTTGGAGTCTGGTCGAAGTGCAGCGGAGCACCAGATAAAAGGGTCACTGTCCGAGGGCACTTGAAAAGCGTATGAGTCAGTATGGAGGGAATGGGAACACTGGGTGGAAAATTAGGAGATGTAAGCCTGTAGAGGATAGGATTGGGGCATTTTTTTTGTGTGAAGCATCAAGTTCTGGGTTGGTCTGCAGCAAATGAGCCACGAGTCGGACGGCTTCCATTGACTTCAATACAAGAAGGGATAGAAAGAGTGCTGCAGTTATGGGGGGCTACGCAGACTTAGGCTTCTTTCACATGAGCGCATATTGGCTGACCATTTTCACAGCCAGCCGATATACGCTGTGATCTGATGCATTGGATTCCATGGGCGTATTTCTGAGAGGTAAAAACGCCCCACCAAGCCAATATGGCCCTGGGCATTTTTACAAACAAAATTGGCCTCCTTCTATCGTTCGACTGTTTCCCTTTTCTGAAACCTTTCAAAGTCTGCTCAACCATAAAATTCTTTGTAACATCTTGCAACCCCCCGTAACTTAAAATTAAATGCCAAATCTGCCATTATCTGATCCACCTTTGCTACAGACCAACCCAGAACTTGATGCTTCACACAAAAAAAATGCCCCAATCCTATCCTCTACAGGCTTACATCTCCTAATTAGATCTGCTGCCACTAGATCTAATGAAGGTCTTTTGCAGTCACTTGACGGTGTTGCCCACCTACCTCCTGAGGAATCTGGTAACATCTGGTAATTACTTTCTGTTTCTGCTGCATTCAGATATTGTACCAATGTTCCTTTATCTTTGAACTTGCAAACTTCTAACTGTATTTGTAGAAATATTCACTGCCTTTACTATCTTTTTGTATACTTTTCCTTCCTTGTACAAGGCCATGAATTCTTCTTTTAACTTTGTGGACCATTCTCTTGCCTTAGCCATGTTTCTAACAGTCATTAAAACCCCTAGCCAGCCCAGGTATTTGATATGTTTTATCTCAAGGACATGTGCTGCAACTAATGAAGTCCTTGATTGGTTGCATCAGGTGTGCTTGAGACAACTGATTTGCATACGTGTGAATGGCTAGTTTGTTCGCTCTCGTGTAGCCATATTGGCTTGGTCGGGCGTTTTTACCTCTCAAAAATACGCCCATGGAATCCAATGCATCAGATCACAGCGTATATCGGCTGGCTGTGAAAATGGTCAGCCAATATGCGCTCATGTGAAAGAAGCCTAAGTCTGCGTAGCCCCCCATAACTGCAGCACTCTTTCTATCCCTTCTTGTATTGAAGTCAATAGAAGCAGTCCGACTCGTGGCTCATTACGAAAAATTCCGTTCTGCGCATGAAAAGGCTAAACCAGGTACACGCGGTCGCCGGCCGGGCAGGCAGCACACGAACAGGTCGGATTCAGGAGGCTCATACAGGAGCCCGCAGCAGAATCTGGCCCTGTGCCTGGGCAGCGACCGCACGTACTTTTGAATATCTGTATTGCACATGGCTCTGGCGGCTCGCTGTCGATCATGCGCAGTACAGTTTGTTTTTTTTCTTAATCTGTTTTTCCCACGTTGCTAGGTGATGAAGTGGGTACCCACGACCTTTCTGCAATATCAATTGCCGATGGGCTGTGGGTCAGACTGCTTCCATTGACTTCAATGGAAGCCGTCCGTGTGGAAACCGCCTGAAAGTAGAACATGTCACGATTTTTCCTTTCTGTGGGTTATTTTTGCATAGCAGGTTCCGAACAGTATTTGCTGTGGATCCACAGTGCAGAACCCAATCTTGGATTCCACAATGCAAATCCATTTGTTTGCCACCAGCCTTAGGTAATTAATTTCATCTCCACTCACGGATACAATCCGTGAGGGAAGATGAAACTCTAACGTTTTTTTAACCTTACATGATCCAATGGATAACGGCGATCACATGACCAGGGACCACATACCGCAGCCCCAAGTGACATCTACATGCTCTCAGCTATCTTTTCTAGCTGGGAGCAGGGAGATTTTACATTTCCTAGGTTCACCGGCCTTCTGCACAGGTGCCCAACATTTTGCCCTTAGTGTGCATGCGCAGAAGGCGTCGGCAGGTCCTTTCATGTTACACAAGCATAAAGATCATCGTCGGCTCGTTTGCTTATCACTCTTTACTCATTGAAAAAGGAGCCAATAATGCACCACCTGATAGACTTCCTAGGGCAGGATCCATCACCATAAACCCTAGTAGAATGCAGAGATCCAAATTTATTTTGCTTATCTTTCGGTTTAAACAGCGGTCGTTCAGTCCTCAGTCACATATACAGTAAATGTGAAAGGCTGAATGATTCTTATTTGAATGAGCCATCATTAGATCTAGTGGCAGCAGGTACTGAGGTTTATATTTGCACAGTAAGGCTCATACTAAAAGCGAAACGTCTTTATACACGAACTTCAAGACCTCCACTTCTACTGACCGAAAAGCAGAAAAAAAGTTGGGTCCAAAATGCCCAAGACCATATAAATAAGCTGAAGATGTTTTGGGATTCTGTTCTGTGGAGCGATGAAACAAAACTGTGAATTTTCAGGCCTCTGGATCAGCGGTCTGTCTGGAGCAGGAAGGATGAAGCAGACGCTGTAAAGAACCCCCTTCCTAAAGTTAATCCTGGTGGTGGCTCCGTGATGCTCTCAGGTTGCTTTGCTTCTTCTGGCACTGGAAACTGGCAATGTGTGGAGGGCTAGAAGGATTTAATAAAGTATCAAACTCCTAGGAGAAAACATCATGCCTTCTCCATCTAACAGGACAATGATCCCAAGCACAACTCAAAGTCCACCAAGGCTTGGTTTCAGATTCTGGAGTGGACGACACAGTCACCTGACTTGCACCCTATAGAAAATCTTTGATGGAATGTGTAGAAGGCAGTTGCAGCAACAAACCCAAGTATATTAGTAAACTGGAAGACATTGCTGCTATGAATAGGCCAAGATTCCTCAGGAACGCAGTCAGAAGCCGGTATCTAGCTCTGAATCATCTTTAAAAGAGGTCACAGGACACTTGTCATAAAGGGGATGAATAATTCTGAGACTGCAGTAATCTAGCAGGCGGGGCATTTGCCTGGGGCGCAATTATGAGGGAAGGCAGGAGAGGCACTGGCTGCACATTGCGATACAGAAGCAATGCTTAACAGCTGATCACTGCCTTCTGACTTACTACTCCGCTACCCCACCCTGTCCTGGCATATTCACCCTGAAGAATAGTGTTGCCTGATCTGCATCACCCCTGGTTTCCTGAGTCCGATACTGAACACCTGATCACTGCTCAGCGCTCGCATCCTGCAGCCGCCCAGGCCTGACACCGTGCTTTTGTCAGTGGAGGCGCTGTGTCAGGCTCTGGTGGCTACAGGACAGGAGCAGCGATCTGCTGTTCACTGTCAGACTCTGGAAACTAGGGGTGACCATGCTAGGCTATGAAGAGGTGAAACACAAAAGTGGAAGTCTCTTAAGGCTAATTTTACATGGGCAAGCGTGATATTGGGCCGTAGGTATGATATCTACAAGATTACGTAGTTTCTATTGCTGAGGGCAATCACATTTTTCTTTTTCTCCTTGCAGCATAAACAATGTCCTAGTTTTAGTCATTCCCATAGGAAGAATCGACTGTTGTTCCCTATGGGACCTTGTCCGCAGGTACATCGCACGGTTCCGAGTGCGATATCGGGGACGAGTTTTGGTTTGCCTCTTCAGATCTATTCCATTTTAGTCTGACGAAGAGCCTGAGAGGTTCGCAAGCTTGCTATTACATCATGTATTTTTGTTAGCCATTAAAAGTTATCATATCTACAAGATTATGTAGTTTTTCTTGCTGAGAACAATCACATTTTGCTCTATTGGCTAACACGGTACCAAACCTTTGTTTTCATTATACCTATTGAGAAAAAGAAAATCACTCAGGAATAAATCCATTTCTCGTTCATGTGAAAAAGCCCTAAAGGTGGCATTTTGCAGTGAATAGGAAGAAACCACTTGTTATGATAATTCTTAAAGGAGTTGTCCCGCGGCAGCAAGTGGGTCTATACACTTCTGTATGGCCATATTAATGCACTTTGTAATGTACATTGTGCATTAATTATGAGCCATACAGAAGTTATAAAAAGTTTTATACTTACCTGCTCCGTTGCTAGCGTCCTCGTTCCCATGGAGCCGACTAATTTTCGCCCTCCGATGGCCAAATTAGCCGCGCTTGCGCAGTCCAGGTCTTCTCCTGTTCTCTATGGGGCTCCGTGTAGCTCCGTGTAGCTCCGCCCCGTCACGTGCCGATTCCAGCCAATCAGGAGGCTGGAATCGGCAATGGACCGCACAGAAGAGCTGCGGTCCACGGAGGAAGAGGATCCCGGCGGCCATCTTCACCGGTAAGTATAGAAGTCACCGGAGCGCTTACCTTAATCCCCGCGCTTTAATCTTTAGGTCCCTGCATTGGGGTTGTCTCGCGCCGAACGGGGGGGGGGGTTGAAAAAAAAAAAAACCCGTTTCGGCGCGGGACAACCCCTTTAAATCTTTTTTCAGCATTTTTCATATTCCAAACAAGTATCTGGTTTCTCTGATGAAATCGATTATAAAATGTTTTTCACATGTAGAAAATCACAATGGTTTATTTCTTGTGTGAATTATTTGATGATAACTACATTTAGTGTGAGTGGTAAAACATTTCTCACATTCTGAACATGAATATGGCTTCTCTCCTGTGTGAATTCTCTGATGCTTAACAAGTTCTGATTTTTGCATAAAAGATTTCCCGCATTCTGAACATGAATAAGGCCTCTCTCCTGTGTGACCTCTCTGATGTGTAGTAAGATGTGATTTCTTAGTAAAACATTTCCCACATTCTGAACATGAATATGGCTTCTCTCCTGTGTGACTTCTCTGATGTATGGTAAGATTTGATTTCGCCGTAAAAAATTTACCACATTCATAACATGGATAAGGCATCTCTCCTGTGTGAATTCTCTGATGTATAGTAAGATTTGATTTTGCTGTAAAAAATTTCCCACATTCCGAACATGAATATGGCATCTCGCCTGTGTGTAGTCTCTCATGTGTAAAAAGACTTGATTTCTTTGCAAAACATTTCCCACATTCTGAACATGAATATGGCTTTTCCCCTGTGTGAATTCTACTATGTATAACAAGATCAGATTTTTGGATAAAAAGTTTCCCACATTCTGAACATGAATGCAGCTTCTCTCCTGTGTGAATTCTCTCATGCGCAATAAAGTGTGATCTATATGCAAAACATTTCCCACAGTGTGAACAAGAGTACAGCTTCTCCCCTGTGTGCACTCTAGTGTGTGTAAAAAGATCTGATCTTCTTAAAAACTGGTTTCCACATTCAGCACACTGAAACTTTTCACCCCCTTTGTGAGCTGTAGGTGAGGTAGCAATCTGTGATTGGTCAGGAGAAGGTTCCTCATGATTTAGGGGATTATACGACAGATCTGTACTGACAAGCTGTGGGTGTACAGGAAAAGGGATGAGGTTTTCTGCTGAGGAGCACTGCATGACATCTTCATCTTCTTCTTTATATTTACACGATAAAATGAAGTTTCCTTCCAAGTTCTCAGAGGGATTATCTGTTAGGATTAAGAAAAAAAAAATAGTAATTTTGTGATTTTTTTTTTTTTCAAATCACAAAAAGGTACAAAAACCTCCATCACCAACTTGTTTGCTTGGGCAAACGAAAATCGTAATACAGAGGTGCCTTGACATACAAGTTTAATCCATTCCGAGACGGCGCTCCTAAGCCAAAAACCTTGTATGTCAAAGCACTTTTCCCCATTTAAATGCATTGAAACACCATTAATGCGTTCCAATGCATTTCAAAGGGGAAACTAACTGCAAGTAAAGAAAAATCAATACTCACCTACCGCTGCAGCAGGCTGTCGCTCCCTCCTCCACGCGGACACAGAGTATTGTTTTCTGGAGGCGGGGTTTGAATGCCCTGCCTCCAGCAAGCTGAAGTCTGATTGGTTAACTAGGCGCTGTCTTTCATTGGCTTGCTGGAGGCGACAGGGCTATGAAAGTAACGTCCCTGATTTTTCTTTTCCCCAACGTCATCTGACCCCAGACACATTAGAGACTTGTCCTGCTGCCAAAGCCACTGTTATCAGAAGTTTTTGGATAACTAAAGTCTAATATGTGTGGGGGTATTTATGGTTCTTTTATACGGGACGATTGTTGTCTACTAAAGCGCCAAAAGTCATCCCAAAGATTATGGTTTCTGTTCTTCCACACAGAAGCGATAATTACTTAGTGAATGGTGGCACAGCAGGTTGGGGATTGCTTTCAGCCGCCCCCCCCCCACCCCCCACCCCCCCCATTCACAGCAGACAGGGAGTATTTAATAGATGAACGATTGTCTCTTTACACAGGCCGGTCATGGTTTGTTTTTTATGCCTGCATAATGTGAAGAATGAACAATAAGTGAACGAATTATCATTCCTCGTTCATTCACTGTGGACGAGGAGGAAAAAGAGAGGTGGAGCAAAACCCGTACAGTTGTGTTTGTTGTGAAAAAATGATACTGTAAAAGTGGTGAAGAGAATGAAGTGGTACCTTCAATAGTGGAGGTGCTGCCTAACCAGATGATGCACCACCTGGGTGAGCGTGATGGAGTAAGAAAATAGAACTAAAAAACTGGCAGTGGAGAAGGCGCAACACTCCAGGTTAAAGCAAATAGGAAGTGACCAAAGGTTTGCACCCCACAGGCAAACAGATCTAATCATTAACCCTTTTGGGACCCACCAATTGCTTGTATGTTTTAAACACCAGCTGAACTGACGAAGGGGTTATCCCCGAAACGCGTTTTCATGAGCTGATCACGTACTTTATTAAATAAAAGGAGAAGTTTCCCAAACCTTTGGTCACTTCCTATTTGCTTTAACCTGGAGTGTTGCGCCTTCTCCACTGACAGTTTTTTAGTTCTATTCTCTTTCGTTCATTCGCTGGCAGCGTTTACACTGAATGATTATTGTTCAGTTTCGCTCAATCCGGCTATAACCTTAATGATAATTGTTCCGTGTAAAATCCCCTTTAGACACAAACCGTTCACAGCATTTGGTTCTGATACAAAGTGCATCTAATAGTCTGAAAAATATGACACATATGTATGTATTTTTTTTATGTTCTCCACCACATATGTAACTCTCTTCTTACCCTGTGATATCGGAGGCTGGTGGTTCTCCATCATGATGTCCTTGTACAGATCCTTGTGTCCTTCTAAATACTCCCACTCCTCCATGGAGAAATAGACAGCGACATCCTGACACCTTATAGGAACCTGACAACACAATGATACCGTCATTACCCAGACTCCTCTAGTGCTGTTACTATATAATTACCCAGCATTCCCAGCAGTGTCACCTCTCCAGTCAGCAGCTCAGTGATCTTGTTGGTGAGTTCTAGGATCTTCTGCTCATGTATCGGTAAGTGAGGAGGGGCCTCTGTGATGGGGCTCTGGCTCCTGCTCCATCCTCCTGACTCATGGAGATGGCTGTTGGGAGTCGCACCGTCACCCGATGTCTTCTTCACTAAGGTGTAATCCTGTGTATGGAGAGAGACATGTAGAGGACCATTACTTCCTATAATGTATTTTTTCCTTAGTCGGACTTGTTACATAATACAATAAAGATGATAGAAATACAGAACAGTTTACCTCTCCGGTCAGCAGGTAGATGATCTCTAAGGTGAAGCTTAATATCCTCTTGGTAATCTCATTGCTGGTCTTCTCCATCCTCGGTGGGTCATTCATGAGGACCATTTTGGATGAGGACATGAGAGAACTGGATGAACTGGAGGGTTCTAGTACTGCCGGCCCTTTATGAGAAAGAACAGGCCCTAAATCATACGGGGACATCATCATGTGTGATATACAGAACCTCACTTACTGAGCATTGAGAGAAGCAGGTTCTCAGAGCGTCACCACATGTATACGGGTAGGTTCACAAGGACGGCAGATATTTGCTGCGGATATTGACATTCCATGGAAAATTCCACCACAAATCTGCACCAATTATAATCAGTGGGACTCTGCGCTATAATCCATACGATACAGATTTTTTCCACATGCAGATATGAAATCCACGTGTGTAGAAGAAAAACAAAGTGGCGTGTAACTTTTCGTGGATTCCATGCTATTTCCAAGCCAAGAATTACGCAAGCAGACTTGCAGAAATGGACAGTTCACGGTATCCATGTGGAAAAATCCATGTTGAATTCTGCGAACTGCATCACGGCCGTCACCTGCAAATGGCTTTTGGGATGGAGTCACTATTTTTGGTATCTCACAGATTCCGACACACACTATGTATTCAAACTTTGTGCATGGAAAGAAATTCTGCAGCAGCTGAGGTCTGTATTATTTGTATCTATTTTTGTGTGGCCGAAATGCTCACACAAAATACACCCATGTGAGCGAACCCACTGAAATCCGCAGGTTCTATTCACTGCATGTTGTGCGCGCAAATACATCCATGTGAAGTCGGCGTAATAGAAGTGACACCAAAAAAATGCAAGAAAACCGTGCAAAACCCTCTGCCGTCTCCTACCTGCCGGCCGGAGTCACACACAGAGCTCTGATACTGTAATATAATGTAGCGTATATCAGTGTGCTGTATATGTGTATATATATCTGCTGGCTGATAACAGAGACAACAGCAGGAACCAGGACCTGCTACACTGCAATAGGACCTGATGATGTCACTGTCATGTGATCAGTATATAAGGGGCGGAGCCCAGCAGTGAGGAGGAGAACTGGCGGCTGAAGGACCTGTGATGATGTCACTGTCATGTGATGTGATGGGGCGGAGCTCCCATGTTATGTATGCTACGGTGTCACCAGGAGAGCAAAGTGTGATTGTTCTCAGTGAGAGAAACCAAGTGATCTTGTAGATCGGAGACCTTCCAATGGCCAACAATAATACATGATGTTACAGCCAGCGTCTTACTGCCCATCTTACTGCCCATCTTGCTGCCCGTCTTATTGCCCGTCTTATTGCCCATCTGGCTGCCCATGGCGGTGCCGCTGAGCAGCAGGAATGTCTCTTTGCTAAAGGAGGAATACTTGTGTGTGAGGAAGAATCTTGTGAGCTGTAACACCGATCAGGGCGACCCCACTGGCCTCACGGTGTGCTGGTAGGTGGTCCGTCCATCTTCGTGTGGGATGGTAGAATATAAGGACTCCACATCCATGGTGGCCAGGATGGCATCATCGGGAAGGGAGGGGGGGCCTATGGCTGACAGTTTGTTCAGTAGGTCCGTGGTGTCCTACAAGTAGCTGCATTATCCCTGTAATGTAAGGAGCTGTAAGACCTGCTGACATGTACGGACCGCAGACAGGATACAAACCCCTGTAAGACCTGCTGACATGTACGGACCGCGGACAGGATACAAACCCCCAACACACAGCAGGACTATAAGATCCCACGGACATTCACAAGTTCCACGTCTGATGTTCTGTACCTGATCCGGGGCAGTGAATGTCCTGTTGGGGGGCTTTATGTTAGGGAAACAGGACAAAAACTGAGAGCCAGGATGAGATCTCATCGCCACACAAAGAAAGACAGAATTACCTGTACGGCCGAAGGCCAATTAGGGACTGAGGAATGGAATCTGGGCGGAAATTGTTTAAAAGGTCTTTTGGGTGTTATTGGAGTATTGGCTTATTAGGTAGGTATTTGATCGATGTCCTTTGAGTTCCCTACAGAGTCCGCTGTGAGCCGGCTGGAAGGGGCTGGAGGTTGTGGGGAAACTTTAGAGCCCTAGGATGGATGGTGATTGGTCTGAAGAAAATGGCGAGTAGAAAGCCTGAGGGATTATTCTGTGAAGCTCGGGCCCTAGCAACAAGAGCCGATTGGTGTGAGTGATTGTGAGAGAAAGAAAGAGCTGATGTAAGGAGGTGCCGACAGGACGGGGGCTTCAGTTTATCTACAGCACCGCAAGATAGTGAGCACTGCATCCAAGGGAAAGTTTCTTCTTCCTGTCACAGCTCCTCATATAATTCCTGTCATGGCATCTCATACAAATCCTGTCACGGCTCCTCATACAAATCCTGTCACGGCTCCTCATACATTTCCTGTCACGGCTCCTCAAACATTTCCTGTCACGGCTCCTCTCACAATTCCTGTCACGGCTCCTCTCACAAATCCTGTCACGGCTCCTCACAATTCCTGTCACGGCTCCTCATACATTTCCTGTCACGGCTCCTCATACATTTCCTGTCACGGCTCCTCATACATTTCCTGTCACGGCTCCTCACACATTTCCTGTCACGGCTCCTCACACATTTCCTGTCACGGCTCCTCACACATTTCCTGTCACGGCTCCTCACACATTTCCTGTCACGGCTCCTCACACATTTCCTGTCACGGCTCCTCATACAAATCCTGTCACGGCTCCTCATACAAATCCTGTCACGGCTCCTCATACAAATCCTGTCACGGCTCCTCATACAAATCCTGTCACGGCTCCTCATACATTTCCTGTCACGGCTCCTCATACATTTCCTGTCACGGCTCCTCTCACAATTCCTGTCACGGCTCCTCATACATTTCCTGTCACGGCTCCTCATACATTTCCTGTCACGGCTCCTCATACATTTCCTGTCACGGCTCCTCATACATTTCCTGTCACGGCATCTCATACAATTCCTGTCACGGCTCCTCATACAATTCCTATCACGGCTCCTCATACAATTCCTGTCACGGCTCCTCATACAATTCCTGTCACGGCTCCTCATACAAATCCTGTCACGGCTCCTCATACAATTCCTGTCACGGCTCCTCATACATTTCCTGTCACGGCTCCTCTCACAATTCCTGTCACGGCTCCTCTCACAATTCCTGTCACGGCTCCTCATACAATTCCTGTCACGGCTCCTCATACAATTCCTGTCACGGCTCCTCTCACAATTCCTGTCACGGCTCCTCTCACAATTCCTGTCACGGCTCCTCTCACAATTCCTGTCACGGCTCCTCTCACAATTCCTGTCACGGCTCCTCATACATTTCCTGTCACGGCTCCTCTCACAATTCCTGTCATGGCTCCTCATACATTTCCTGTCACGGCATCTCATACAAATCCTGTCACGGCTCCTCATACAAATCCTGTCACGGCTCCTCATATAAATCCTGTCACGGCTCCTCATATAAATCCTGTCACAGCTCCTCATACATTTCCTGTCACGGCTCCTCATACATTTCCTGTCACGGCTCCTCTCACAATTCCTGTCACGGCTCCTCTCACAATTCCTGTCACGGCTCCTCATATATTTCCTGTCACGGCTCCTCATATATTTCCTGTCACGGCTCCTCATACATTTCCTGTCACGGCTCCTCATACATTTCCTGTCACGGCTCCTCATACATTTCCTGTCACGGCATCTCATACAAATCCTGTCACGGCTCCTCATACAATTCCTGTCACGGCTCCTCATACAATTCCTGTCACGGCTCCTCTCACAATTCCTGTCACGGCTCCTCATACATTTCCGAGCGTTCCCGGGGCTTCTTGTAAATTACGTATTACAGGTAGCGGTCTGAATAACGCCGTCTCACACGGCCTGCGGTGGATCCCATCTGTTAGCTCAGCTGTAGGCCTGCATACGGCCGCGTAAAGCACTGCCCATAACAGTGTGCTCACGCAGGCAGTCATGCGCAGTACACCTTTTTTCGCGTATGTCATCTTGTTGTGTAATTGCGTATGGGCTGCGGGTATATCTGCGACCATGGAGCACAATGGGCTTTATGTGGCAGATATCAGGGGTAAAATAGAACCTGCTGCGTTCGGTTTTCTTTTTTGTAATTTAAAAAAAAAAATTTTAATTGAAAATAATATAAGAGCCGTCATGCGATTATATTCAGACACGGGTACAGTTCGTAAAAGCCATAACCGCGTACACAATGCAAGAAAACCGCTTTAAGCTTTTTAATTTTTACATGCAGAGAAGGAGGAAGGGCAAAACGGGCATGGTACAAAGAGAGCGAAGAGAGGGGAGAGAGGGGGTTGGAAGTGGAGGAAAAGGGGGAGACCTTTAAGCCAATTCCACAAATCGTAAAAGTTCATTTATCCAATCTTGAGATTATGTCTCAAACAATATCCATTAAATACTAGAGTAAGAGAAACCTCTCTCACTCTGCCCCCTCCCCCCCCCCCCTGCTCCCCTCCGCTCTTCCCGGCTGCCCCCCGAGCATGCTCGGAGGAGAAGGCAGTTACTCGGGATGAGCGAGGCTCAATCGAGTAAGTCACCTTACCGAGTGTGCTTTGGGTTGGAGCCATAAGAGAGATGGAGGCATTGGGTTGGAGCCATAAGAGAGATGGAGGCATTGGGTTGGAGCCATAAGAGAGGGATTAAAGATATGGCTGCCATAATGAGATGGGTAATTAGGTTGGAAGGCTTATGGTGAGATGAGGGTCTGGATAATATTACATAGTCAAGTGAAAGCTTAAACGTACTATCAATTGTATTTCAATTTTTTTGCTCCACCTAAACCCAAAATGGCCTCAGGAGAGGGCATGACCACCAAATGTGAATTAAGGAGCCCCCCTGAGTGCAACCACGCCAGCATAGGTTGAGGCAGAGATTTTATAGGCGAATAACCACTCAGGGGTTTTGGTCCATCTTGTTAATTTATAGTGGTTTTCCTGTAGTCTGACCCATCTAGAATGACCATGTGAGCCACCCAGAATCACCTTCACCTCCTCTAATGTGAGTAGAAATCTAATGCACACCATTGATTCACGTGTTACCACTGGTCAATCACATACAGAATCCGCAATTCCTATGCGGTCGTGTGGGATTGGGCTAAGGTGGATCGTTACCTTTTTACACCATTGGATAATGGCAATCACGTGACCACTCAACGAGGCCCTCGGTCACTGCTCCAGACTCTTGGTTACCTTTTGGTAGCTTGGAGCAAGCAGCTTTTACATTTCCTGGGCCCTGCCCGGCATCTGTGCATGTGCCCGTCATTTTGCCGACAGATACATGCGCAAAAGCCGGGGAAAGGTCTGTGGATAAGGATCATGTTTGGGGACGAATTCGGGAGCCTTAGGCCGCTCTCACACGACCCGGTTTGAATTGCTGATTCCGCGCTCATCAACAGCACGGACGATCCGCGGTATTCTGCACAATTAAACCAATAGAACATTTGCATGTCCACTCACATGAGGTGACCGCAATCGCGGTTTCCGTTTGTGGAAATAAAATCGCAGCTTGTTCTATTTTAGTGCGGATTCCACATGGTCGGGTTCTATTGAAGTCATTGAAAACCGCCCAACTCACGGCCCTTCCATAGTTGACATTGTGCACAGATTTTTTAAAATATCTGTACTGCGCATGTCCGTAGACGGCTTGCCACATCCATCTGTGATACAGGATATACCAGGTACGCGTGAGCGCCGGCCGGTTACAGAGACGGATTGCGCTACGGGCTCCAGCATGTAGAATCCAAACCATCTGAGTGAGACCAGCCTTGAGCCGGCGGCACACAAACAGGTCAGATTCCTCATATGGGAGCCTGCAGCGGAATCTAGCCCTGTGCACTTCCTGCGACCGCGTGTATCTTTGAATATCTGTATTGCAGATGGCTCCGGCAGCTCTCCATTGGTCATGTGCAGTACAGATTTCTTTGTAATCTGTTTTTCTGATGCCTTCGCTAGGTGATAACATGGGTACACACGACCTATCCGCAATGTCAATTGTGGATGGGCTGGCGGGTCGAACGGCTACTATTGACTTATGCTGCAATTTTTCCTTGGCTCGCGGAAATTGCAAGTCGTTTCCGCGAGTGTGTAAGAAAAAACAATTTTTTTATAGCATGCTCAGAGCGTCATTTGCTGTGGATCTGCGGTGCGGAGGCCAACGATGGATTCCACAATGCAAATCCATTTGTGTACCAGCGCCCTTAGGTAAGTCATTTCATCTCCTCTCACAGATACTATCTGTGAGGGGAGATGAAACTAACTTTTTTTTAAAACTTAGCAGGGAGCTATCACACTCCACAACCCCGCGGCTTTAGTCTACAGGATCGGCGTGTTTTTACAGCCTTGTAGATTAAAGCCCAGACACCCAGGACGTGAAAACACGACACATATGGGTGGTCACCACGGGCTTATGTGTCTCAACTGTGTGTACACAGTGAGCGCTACATATTTCCCTCACTTCTCATTCGTCGTTCATGTTACACAGGCATATATATCAGTTTACCCAGCGCTCGTTCGGTCCCTCTCAGTCACTTATACAGTAAATGGGAAGGTTGAATGATTTTCGTTTGAACAAGCCAATGATGGATCTGCTGTATAAACAGGCTGCACAAGAGTGAACGAACTAGTGAAGCACACGTATGCAAATCCGTTGTCTCAAGCACACCTGATGCAACTAATCAAGGATTCCATTAGTTGCAGCACGTGTCCTTGAGATAAAACACATCAAATACCTGGGCTGGCTAGGGGCTTTATTGACTGTTAGAGACATGGCTAATGCCAGAGAGTTGTCCACTCAGTTAAGAGAAGAGATCATGGCCTTGTACAAGGAAGGAAACGATACAAATAGATAGTAAAGGTAGTGAATATTTCTACAGATACAGCTGGAAGTCTGCAATTTTTAAAGTTAAACGAACATTGGTACAATATCTGGATGTGGCAGAAATAGGAAGTAATTACCAGCTGTCACCAGATTCCCGAGGACGTAGGTGGTCAACAACTCTCAAGTGACTGCAAGAGACCTGCACAAAGATTTAGTGGCAGCAGGTACTGAGGTTTACATTTGCACAGTGAGGGCTGATTTACATGAGCGTATATTGGCCGGCGTTTTCATGGCCGCCTGATATACTCTTTCGTCTAAGCAGTGGGTGAGGTGAAGATCTGGTAAGTAGACTGACAGGGTAGGAATGAAAGCAGTACAAAATAGGGAGAGTGCCTCAGGGGTCTGGTGTCACAGGGGTTCGATCGATGCTTACTTCCAGAATGGAGTACAGGGGTAGCAGTGGGAGGCAGCGATTATTTCCACCAGGTCATCACACAGGTCACTCCATTCCTCTTGAATCAAAAGGAGAGCTGCAGGAACACTATGGGGTTCTTAAGAATAAGAGCTCCCCCAGATAGAAAGTGACAACAAGAAACAAGTAAAAAACGTCCTGCGCTAACAGAGTGCTGGTTAATAATCTACAATGCAGTGTCAGTAGGCTAATCTTAAAAGGACACTTACTTTGGAGGAGGAGGAGGATATGTATGGCAGAAGCCCCCTCCTTGAAGTGTCCAGTCCAGCAGAGTAGTATAAATCCACGCAATTAATCGGGATCCAACGTAAAGTTATTCTTTAATAAAGGTAAGGCAACGCGTTTCGGTGCTACATGGCACCTTTCTTAAGCCAGTGTAAATAATAAAACATACAGAAAGCATATTTATAGAGTTTAAAATAGGGAATGATCACTTACAGATGCATCTTAGGCGGCTGCACCGCTCCGGCACTGGTATAGGGAGCTGGGCTATAGACTCGGCTACTACTGACGCCACAGCATGTGACTGTCGTGCACGTCATGTGACTATACACATTGTCGTCACGTCACTTGCCTGACCGTCATGTGACCGTCCTGTGGTGGAACGCACGCTTATAGATTTCACATTGGATCAACTTTGAAGATACCATTCGATTAGCTCTCATATAATCAATCAAATATAAATATAGTAAATATATAATAAGAATATAATGATGAAAATAAATGTATCTAATAATTGAGTGCTGCACACCAACCCGTAACCTATCAGTGAACACTAGGCAACAAATGGAACGCTGAGTGCGTTCCACCGATTCTTCCTATGGGAACGACTAAGGCAGGCTGTCCACGGGCATTGCGAAGTCCCACGGCAGATCTCTGCCGCGGGAGCCGCCGCCGAATCTCCGCCGGTCAGCCCTATCTGATAGATAGGCTGGCCGCGGAGAATCAGGGCAATTCGCAGCATGTTGCGAATTGCCCGCCGCGAGCAGAGAATCGCAATGATTCTCCGCTCGTGGACAGGGGCCAGCACTTTCCATAGCAGTGCTATGGAAAGCGTTGGCTGGCGTGATACATGTCCGTGAACAGGGGGCCTTGAAAAAGGAGATACTGCAATTTAGTTTATGCTGCAAGGAGAAAAAAATAAATAAAAATATCTCTCAGGAATAAATCTATTAAAAAGTATGGATTTCATATTTGTGCATCACACAAAACTCGAGCAAGTTTTCGTTCATGTGAATAAGCCCTAAAGGTGACATTATGTAGTGAATATGAAAAAAACCACTGGTTATGTTAAATCTTTTTGCAGCATTTTCATATTCCAAATAAGAGTGCGGTTTCTTTATTGAAATTGATTTATTGTAAAATGTTTTTCACATGTAGAAAATCACAACGGTTTCTTCCCTGTGTGACTTCTTTGATGATACCTACATTTAGTAGGAGTAGTAAAACATTTCCCACATTCTGAACATGAATATGGCTTCTCCCCTGTGTGACTTCTCTCATGTCTCAAAACATTTGATTTCTTTGCAAAACATTTCCCACATTCTGAACATGAATATGGTTTCTCTCCTGTGTGAATTCTCTCATGTATAACAAGATCAAATTTCTGGGTAAAAAGTTTCCCACATTCTAAGCATGAAAATTGCTTCAGTCCTGTGTGAATTCTCAGATGTTTAAAAAGAGCTGATTTTTGCATAAACGATTTCCCGCATTCTGAACATGAATAAGGCCTCTCTCCTGTGTGATTTCTCTGATGTGTAGTAAGATTTGATTTCTTTGTAAAACATTTTCCACATTCTGAACATGAATAGGGCTTCTCCCCTGTGTGACTTCTCTCATGTGTCAAAAGACTTGATTTCTGTGTAAAACATTTCCCACATTCTGAACAAGAATAAGGCCTCTCTCCTGTGTGCTGTCTCTCATGTGTCAAAAGACTTGATTTCTTTGCGAAACATTTCCCACATTCTGAACATGAATGCGGCTTCTCTTCTGTGTGACTTCTCTTATGTGCAATAAAGCAAGACTTATAAACAAAACATTTCCCACAGTGTGAACAAGAGTACGGCTTCTCCCCTGTGTGCACTCTATTGTGTGTTAAAAGACCTGATCTTCTTGAAAACTGTTTTCCACTTTCACCACACTGAAACTTTTTACCCCCATTGTGACTTGTATGTGTGGTAACAATCTGTGATTGGTCAGGAGAAGGTTCCTCCTGATTAGGGGGATAATATGACGGATCTGTACTGACAAGCTGTAGATGTACAGGAAGCGTGATGACGTTTTCTGCTGAGGAGCGCTGCATGATATCTTCATCTTCTACTTTATAATTACACAACAACATGAAGTTTCGTTCGGAGTTCTCAGGGGTGTTATCTGTTAAAATTAAAGAAAAGAAAAAAAGGATTTGGGAATTTTTTTCCCCAAAATCACAAAAGTACAAACCAACTGTTCCATCTCCAACTCGTTCGCTAAGTCAAACAACAATCATGAGATTCTCCTTGTGTCTAAAACGCCCCTAACTTCTAAGGATGGTGATAAACAAAGTAGATGTGAGCAATGATTAGTTTCTCTGAGATGTGTTACATTACCATCACTATCCACGCTGTAATCATTCAAGTAGATAAAACAGTTCAAGGTTGGAGACAACATCCACAAACAATGCCTGACAGCAGTGACCTCCAACCAAGGTGCCATGGCACCCTGGAGTACCATGGCATGGAAACCTATTAGGGGTTCCACAACACTCATGGCTAGGAAGCCAGAATTGGTCACATTAGGGATTATTATCTGCTGGCCATTAGCACTACAGAAAGTGGGGTGAGGGAAAATGTTGCAGGCAAGCTCTGCCCACCATGCCTCTGTTCTCCTTCCCGGGTCTCCTGTCATTACTTGGGTAAACGTTTGGCCCATTAAGGTGCCCATACACATTCAACAACTGTGGAATCAGCCGTTTCCACCAGCTCCCCCACACACATGAAAGTTCATCTGGGTTAATCATTCATGAGCTAAGAGAGGTAAGCTGCAGCCAGAAAACTCTGATGCCGCCTTATCTCCCAAGAAACAGGAGGATCCAGCTATGAAAATCAACATCCCTGAGTCTTCTTTTCTCCAACATAATCAAAGGAGAGTTGATCCACCCCGGACACATTAGAGACTTCTGCCTGCCAAACCCACCGTTATCAGCACAGACATTTAAAGGTATATTCTTTATAGTAAATAATTGAAACGTACGGGGTTCAGACTGCCATAAACATACATAAATCACACTTAAACCGCCTGTAGACTGCCGGGTCGGATACGGCAGCGAGAATTCTCGCCGCAGGACCCGACCTGCGCGCCTGCAGAGAGTAGCGCATACTCACCCGCGCCCCGCAGCTCCGGATCTTTCATATGCCGGGCAGCCAGCGCATGCGCAGACCGGAGCCGGCGGTGGGTGAGTGACATTTCTGTGCGGGGCTCTGCCCTGCACAGAAATAGAACATGCCGCGGTTTGTTTGCCGTGCGAGATTTCGCACGGCCAAACCGCGGCCGTCTGCATAGGATTGCGTTTGTTAACGCAATCCTATGCAGGCTTCCAGCGGCAGAAATCCCGCCGCGGAATTTCCGCCCGTCTGCAGGCGGCCTTAATTACGCACATGCACAGAGTGGGTTTTTATGGTTCATAAGAGGGAGGGAGACCCAGTATGTAATCAGGAAGTGAAAAAGAGATCCCTACAAAAGCACACAGATAGCAGTCATTTAGAGTTTCATTTGTGATATGAGTCAATTCAGAATATGAGAAAGTCAGAAGTCAATCTGTCCCTCTAGAAGATTTCCACAAAAGTGGACCTTACCTCACTCTACCATTAATCAGGCTACTACTGGTAGAACAATATGCGTAGTATAATAATGTACATAGAGCTCCCTTCATGAAAACTCCACTGTGACTAAAATAATAATGTGCTTGAATCATAAAAATTATTGTGTGTCTAACTTGTCAAACTGTTTACTTACCACTGGAGAGATTGCCATATTAGAAAGGGGTCTGTTATTTATCCCAACGACTCATTTTGATCGTTTTATCTCGACTAAGGATATTGTATTAGTTGTTCATAAATTGAGAGGGGAAAAATGTTTTGCACTACAAGATAGGAATACTGCATGCGAATTAGGTTTGGACTTGAACGATATACCTGGGTTGTGTATTCTTCTAGATCTAGAAAATGAATCTGATGCACCAAATGCATCAGATTGTCCATTTACAGACCTTAAACCAAAAAGTATGACCAATTCTTCCGCCAGTCCGCTCCCCTCTTATTGAAATCTTTGAGAAGATAGTCCTTGCTGAATTAAAGAATCCCCCCCCCCCCCACAACAACTTTTGTAATCCGTCTCGAACAGAATTGGCCTCTGTAAAATCTCTAGAATCTGACTAACATTATCAAACCAGCTGATAAAGGTAAACATTGTGATCATTACATTGAAACATGTAAAATCACATTACATATGTAAGAACCTACAAGTAGATAAGTGTTACGATCATGTGGGCAAACTAGGCACGTGGCCCACACGATCATGATCAAAGAGGAGACTGGGTAACGCACACGGGTTGCTGGCAAACTGTCCCTGTGCTACACGGGAGGAAGGCATGGCCCTACCTAAGCGGGGACATTGTCCCAATAAGGGCAGCCCAGCTGTCTTCGGATCTTGGCACTAGCTGATCCTAGGAGCCACGCACCAGAACAGGACGCATTCACATGCCACATGACAGGGACTGAACAACAGGACACACAGAGCCAGAATACACAGCATACAGCAGCCACAATGCAACCACTGGTAACAGATATGAAGCGGAATATAAATACCAGGTATTAGTTGACATTTTGTACAAAACGTGAAAGCTAGCAGGCCACTTCACGGCTCCTGGTTATACTGCTAGTCCCTACACTAACCAGGAGTCCAGCAGAACCGGACAGAGTTCACACAGAACGTTGCAACAGGACAGGACACAGATCGCAGGTCACACAGCAAGCTAACACAAAACTGACAGAAAATAAAACAAACAAACGGACATGAACCAGCAAGACACAGATCACACAACAAGCTGCAACAGAACACAGATAGTAGGTCACACAGCAAACTTCAACAGACAAGGATTCATGACTGCTCACCCTAGGAGCCATACAGAGACTGACCAGGAGCTGGGTTTATATGTGAGCACAGACCCAGGAGATTGGCTATCAGGAAGGACCACACCCAGCAAGCTCAATCAAATAACCCTGTGAGGGCAGTGCTGCTAGGAAGCTTAGAACTACAGATCCCAGCAGTACACATAACAATAAGTCCACTTATCACACTTTTGATGGAAACCCTACAGTGACTTTCCTAGGTGCTCTAACACAAATCATAAAAGTTATTACTATTAGTCACAGTGGAGTTTTGATGTAGGGAGCTCTATGTACATTATTACACTACGCCTCATTAATGGTAGAGTGAGGCGAGGTCCACTCTTGTCTATCAGGTAATGAGAGTTATCCTGAGATCTTCTACGGACAGATTGACTTCCGACTCTCATATTTTGTATTTACCGATATCACAGACGAGGTTCGGACTGACTGCTATTTGTGTGCTTTTGTAGGGATTTCTCTTTCACTTCCCGAATTCTTACTGGGTCTCCCTCCTTCGTATAAACCATAAAAACCCACTCTGTGCATGTGTGTAATTAGGGGTGATTTATGTATGTTTCTGGCAGTCTGAGCCCGTACGGTTTAATTATATACAATAACGTATATACCTTTCAAGTGTCTGTACTGTGAAGGGCGATGAGGATCATTAATAGGCCGTTACTGCTTCAGTGAAACACCGTTATCAGCGGGTTCCTTACAACTAAAGTCTAATGTGTATGGGGGGCCCGTAGTAGGATTGTTGTCCACTAAAGAGACCGAAAGTCATCCCAGAGATTATGGTTCCTGTTCTTCCACACAGAAGCGATAATCACTTAGTGGGGGCGGTGTAGGTTTGGGATTGCTTCCAGCCGCCCCCCTCCATTCACAGCAGACAGGCAGTCTTACATAGATGAACGATTGTCTGATTACACGGGCCGATCGGCGTTTGATTGTTTTACCAGAAGAAACTGAACGACGAACGATAAGCGAATGAATTGTCATTCCTCGTTCATTCACTGGCAGCGTTTACACTGAATGATTATTGTTCAGTTTCGCACAATCCAGCTATAACCTTAATGATAATTGTTCCGTGTAAAAGCCCCCTTAGACACAAACCGTTACCAGCATTTTGTTCTGATAAAAAGTGCATCTAATGGTCTGAAAAAAAATATGACAAATACATTTGTTTGTTTTCTCCACTACATATGTAACTCTCTTCTTACCCTGTGATATCGGAGGCTGGTGGTTCTCCATCTTCACGTCCTTGTACAGATCCTTGTGTTCTTCTAAATACTCACACTCCTCCATGGAGAAATAGACAGCGACATCCTGACACCTTATAGGAACCTGACAACACAATGATACCGTCATTACCCAGACTCCTCTAGTGCTGTTACTGTATAATTACCCAGCATTCCCAGCAGTGTCACCTCTCCAGTCAGCAGCTCAGTGATCTTGTTGGTGAGTTCTAGGATCTTCTGCTCATGCATCGGTAAGTGAGGAGGAGCCTCTGTGATGGAGCTCTGGCTCCTGCTCCATCCTCCTGACTCATGGAGATGGCTGTTGGGAGTCGTACCGTCACCCGATGTCTTCTTCACTATTGTGTAATCCTGTGTATGGAGAGAGACATGTAGAGGACTGAACCCAGTATTCATCACTCAGTAGAAACTGAGGGATTGTGATCCCACTGTATATAAGGATCTACAAGGGAGACTAGATGGACCATGTGTTCTCCTCCCGACACCAATATTTAACATGTCTATATAGATGTCAACTTAGTGGCAAATATCAAAGTCTGTGATCCTTCTGGTTCCTGGCTGCCCTTCCCTTCTCATTACAAGGAGCCTACTTCCCATTCTCATTGCTCCTACAACATTATTATTAGCTCATTGGTTACCACCATACAGAACTGACCATATTGGTGGCCGATCTTCACATTCTCTGCTGCTCAGTTCTTTAGTTCTCCCTCACTTGGAAGGTCTGGAAGCCGTTATACAGGACACTGGATTGTTCCTATTACTTCCTAGAATGGATTTTCTCTTCGGCCTCCTGCACATGGGTGGGTCAGACCCCGCACGCAGGATTATCGCAGTGGAGTTTAGCCCGGTGCTCAGCTGGTAACCCCAGCTTACCTCTTCTCCTCTGCTTTAGATGTGCCGTCCGGAGCGCAGTACAGAGGACGCTGTGACGTCGCTTTGGCAATGACGCGGCTCCTGCTACCATTCTGCAATGATGACTGCAGAATGGCTTCGGGATAGACTGCTTCCATTGACTTTCAATGGAAACCGGCCATGTGTAGCCCACACAATCGCAGCATGCTGCCATTTCTCCTCCATGAGCGGAAAAATCGCAATCGATTTCCGCTCGTGGGCAGGAAATTGCGTATTCTCAACGCAAGCTATGGGCTGGATTTGCTGCAGAATCCGGGGAGGAAATCTTGTTCCGGATTTCACAATGCAAATCCGCCTGTGTGCAGTAGGCAGAAGTCTGACTAATTACATAATACAATAAAAGTGATAGAAATACAGAACAGTTTACCTCTCCGGTCAGCAGGTAGATGATCTCTAGGGTGAGGCTTAATATCCTCTTGGTAATCTCATTGCTGGTCTTCTCCATCCTCGGTGGGTCATTCATGAGGACCATTTTGGATGAGGACATGAGAGAACTGGATGAACTGGAGGGTTCTAGTACTGCCGGCCCTTTATGAGAGAAGGAGAGACTCTAAATCATACGGGGACATCATCATGTGTGATATACAGAACCTCACTTACTGAGCATTGAGAGAAACGGGGTGATTGTTGGATTCATTTGAAAGAGAAAATAAAAAAAATAATCGCAGTATGAAGATGATGCCTGATAAGCATCAGACAGGGTCTGCAGTACACAGAGGAGACATACAGAGTAGGACAGGCAATCAGGTGAGGGGGGCAGGGATGGTAAAATGTATTTTCACCAGAGTGGCCCTTTAAAGTGGTATTCCCAACATGGACTTGTATGCCATATCCACAGTACAAATGTATAATAGATGTGCGTACCACCTCTGGGACCCGTACCTATGTGGAGACTGGGGGTCCTCCACTCTTTTGGTGAGGCGGCCACCACATCCAGGTGGATTATGAATAGAGAGGTAGGTGGCCACATGTGTAAGCAGCTCTATCTATTCACTTGCATAAGGGAGCCTTCACATTTGCGAAAAAAAAAAAAATTAAAAAAAACGCACAATTTTCGCGGGATGTGACAGCAAGTGAAAACGCAGAATTGTGAAACCAATGACTTTTAATGGTTTTATTGCCATTTGTGCTGATTTTTCTGCGTTATGCTTTTTTTAAAATCTCCCATGTTTCCATATGAAGCCTCCTTTTTATCGTATCGCAAAGCACAAACTTGCGATTTTTGTGTGATGCGATTTTAACATTAGAATCTCCTGTTGTCTATTGCGAGAAAAACGTGCGATTAAATTGCATGTGGCAGCCATGTTTTTGCAAGAAAAAGGATCGCTGACGCTCAGTCGCGATTTAGACGCGATTTTCTTGCCGCAAAAATCGAAATCGCCAGTGTGAAGGAGCCCTAGGTGCTACAGGAAAAGCCCAGCATACAATGACGCCCCGACACGTGGCTGATAATGGGGACATCATGGCTGTTGAGAAAAGATGCTCTGCAGCAGCTGAGGTCTGCATTATATGTAAAGGGAACCCGTCCCAATAAACATGGCGTCCGATCTGTCAGCCTCCTCTTATAGAGCAGGAGGAGCCCAGCAGATATATTGTTGTGTGGGGGATATTCTGTATCAGCTGGTATTTAACCCCTTCCTGCACTGTAAATTTATGGCGCTGGCGGGACGCACCTCCCACATAACGGTACGCCACGGCTCAGTGTCCGTGATGTCAGCAGCCGCTGTCACATAGCGCTGACACCCCGCTACAAAACTGGGATCAAGAAATAGAAGTCATCCAGGCAGCGCCTGGATGACTTCTATTTCTTCATCTGCACTTTATGGTGGACCTTTGGAGTCGGGTCCCGGATCCAGGCTTTGCATAGAGACGCCTTGCACCAGTGGTGGTTTTCAATTTGGAGTGCTGCTGTTACCTTTTTCACAATCACTGGGATCAATACTCGCTGGGCATTACACGGTTGCCTTGGTAACTATACCGCCGAGCGTCCAGCAGCGCCTCCCCGCACCCGATGATAGATCAGTAGGACGGGCGTGATCTATTTTTGTGCGTCCGAAACCTACACATAAAATCCGCACATGTGAGCAAAACCACGGAGAGCCGCGGGTTCTATTCACTGCATGTTGTGCGCAAATACATCCGTGTGAAGCCGGACGAACAGAAGGGAGACCGAAAATACAAGAAAACCGTGCGAAACCCTCCGGCATCTCTTACCTGCCGGCCGGAGTCACACGCAGAGCTCTGATATCAGTGTATATATATCCTCTGGCTGATAACAGAGACAGCAGCAGGGACCAGGACCTGCTACACTGCGATAGGACCTGTGATGATGTCACCATCATGTGATCAGTAGGGGCGGAGCTCAGCAGTGAGGAGAAGTGGTGGCTGAAGGACCTGTGATGATGTCACTGTCATGAGATCAGTAGGGGCGGAGCTCATCAGTAAGGACCTGTGATGATGTCACTGTCATGGCGGCGTGCTGATGGTCATGTGATGTGACAGGGCGGAGCTCCCATGTTATTTATGTTACGGTGTCACCAGTAGAGCAAAGTGTGATTGTTCTCAGTGAGAGAAACCAAGTAATCTTGTAGATCGGAGACCTTCTAATGGCCAACAATAATACATGATGTTACAGCGAGCGTCTTACTGCCCATCTTACTGCCCATCTTATTGCCTATCTTGCTGCCCATGGCGGTGCCGCCGAGCGGCAGGAATGTCTCTTTGCTAAAGGAGGAATAATTGTGTGTGAGGATGAATCATGTGAGTTGTAACACCGATCAGGGCGACCCCACTGGCCTCACGGTGTGCTGGTAGGCGGTCCGTCCATCTTTGTGTGGGATGGTAGAACATAAGGACTCCACATCCATGGTGGCCAGGATGGCATCATCGGGAAGGGAGGGGGGGGGGGGGCTATGGCTGACAGTTTGTTCAGTAGCTCCGTGGTGTCCTGCAAGTAGCTGCATTACCCCTGTAATGTAAGGAGCTGTAAGACCTGCTGACATGTACTGACCACAGACAGGATACAAACCCCCAACACACAGCAGGACTATAAGATCCCGGGGACATTCACATGTTCCCCGTCTGATGTTCTGTACCTGATCCGGGGCAGAAAATGTCCTGTTGGGGGCTTTATGGTGGAGAAACAGGACAGAAACTGAAAAAAATGACACCTCAAAACGTTGAATATTTTTTGTCTCAGATTTCTCATGCTGCATCCATAGATGGGTCTTGACCTATCTTTTTTTCAAACTTCTCTTTATTTGTTGATTTTGCATATTTTTCAATAAAAATAGTATAAAGACATTGACAACACGCTTGTTGTTATAGATAGTATATACCATGTGTAACATATGAAAAAAACATAGATGGAGCATACTCGTATTGTACATATTCATATAGCTTTGACCTATCTTTTGACGAAAAACCCTGCAAGCTCCCATAGACTCCAATGGGAGCTGAAAAGAAAAGGGAGGGGGAGGGAGTTTACCTGCATCCATGCTCGGGAAAGCAGACAGCTGGTTCTATTTAAGCATTAGAAATCATTCCGAGGATTTCTGCCGACCAACGGAATTAAACTCTGCAGTGTATTTTTCCCCGCGATACTCCTGTGTGAATGGAGAAAAAAAACTAATTAAGCTCGGGATTCGATGGCGGCTATTCTTCCTTGTTTCGATTTTTCGGCTGTGATGTGAAAAACGCATCAACTGTGTGACTGAAGGCTCATACTACACACCAAAGGTCTTCATGCACAAACTTCAGGATGCTCCCCTCTACTGACCCAAAAGCACAAGAAATGTTGGTTCCAAAATGCCCAAGACCATATAAATAAGCTGAAGATGTTTTGGGATTCTGTTCTGTGGAGCGATGAAACACAACTGGAACTTTTCAGGCCTCTGGATCAGCGGTCTGTCTGGAGGAGGAAGAGTGAAGCAGACGGTGTAAAGAGCCCCCTGCCTACAGTGAAGCCTGTCGGTGGCTCGGAGATGCAACAGTGAAGCCTGGCGGTGGCTCGGAGATGCAACAGTGAAGCCTGGCGGTGGCTCAGAGATGCAACAGTGAAGCCTGGCGGTGGCTCAGAGATGCAACAGTGAAGCCTGGAGGTGGCTCAGAGATGCAACAGTGAAGCCTGGAGGTGGCTCAGAGATGCTGCAGTGAAGCCTGGCAGTGGCTCAGTGATGCTACAGTGAAGCCTGGCAGTGGCTCAGTGATGCTACAGTGAAGACCGGCAGTGGCTCAGTGATGCTACAGTAAAGCCTGGCGGTGGCTCGGTGATGCTACAGTGAAGCCTGGCGGTGGCTCAGAGATACAGCAGTGAAGCCTGGCGATGGCTCAGAGATGCAGCAGTGAAGCCTAGAGGTGGCTTAGTGATGCTACAGTGAAGCCTGGCAGTGGCTCAGTGATGCTACAGTGAAGCCTGGCAGTGGCTCAGTGATGCTACAGTGAAGCCTGGCAGTGGCTCAGTGATGCTACAGTAAAGCCTGGCGGTGGCGCTACAGTGAAGCCTGGCGGTGGCTCAGAGATGCAGCAGTGAAGCCTGGCGGTGGCTTAGTGATGTTACAGTAAAGCCTGGTGGTGGCTCAGAGATGCAACAGTGAAGCCTGGAGGTGGCTCGGAGACTCAACCGTGAAGCCTGGCAGTGGCTCAGAGATGCAACAGTGAAGCCTGTTGGTGGCTCGGAGATGCAACAGTGAAGCCTGGAGGTGGCTTGTGAAACAACAGTGAAGCCTGGAGGTGGCTCGGAGATGCAACAGTGAAGCCTGGAGGTGGCTCGGAGATGCAACAGTGAAGCCTGTTGGTGGCTCGTGAAACAACAGTGAAGCCTGGAGGTGGCTCGGAGATGCAACAGTGAAGCCTGTTGGTGGCTTGGTGATGCTACAGTAAAGACTATCAATGTATGAGGTAGTGGCAGCATTAAAAGGTGTAATAAAATCAATTTCTCTATATTGTTCCATGTTGGAAAAGGCAACGTTTCAACACAAATGTCTTTATCAAGCCTAAGCAGTATTGTCAAATGACCATCTTATATATCACTAAATGTGCATGACCAAAACCAATTATCAACACCCCACCCCTCGTGAGAATACAGCACATTACAGCTGTTAAAATTACCTGATTGTTGGTAGACATCCTCCAGATCATCTCCTCCATGCCTGATCTCTCCATGTTAGTGTGCCTAGAGTTTGGTGTGCATGCGCGAGATTAAGCCAATCACGCGGGAGTATATGTTTAACATTCATTTCATCGCCTGTCAGTGCCACAACCAAAATGGCCATCGTACCCAGTATCACACATGCATCAAGGCAACATGAAAACGGAATACCTTAATTCTAACTTGACTAAACAGGCGCTGGCGTGTATGTGGTGCGTAGGTTCAAAGTCAGACTGCCAACGCAAGAGTACAGAAAACTCATCACTCTCAACTCATCATCGGTACATGCCACACCAAAGATTTCCGCCATGGAGATCAGGCATGGAGGAAATGATCTGGAGGATGTCTACCAACAATCAGGTAATTTTAACAGGTGTAATGTGTTCTATTCTCACGAGGGGTGGGGTGTTGATAATTGGTTTTGGTCATGCACATTTAGTGATATATAAGATGGTCATTTGACAATACTGCTTAGGCTTGATAAAGACATTTGTGTCGAAACGTTGCCTTTTCCAACATGGAGCAATAAAGAGAAATTGATTTTATTACACTTTTGATGCTGCCACTACCTCATACATTGATGGACTGTGCTTGGGGATTGTGAGGTCCAGAATCCTCTCTTGGTGGCTTTGCATGGTAAGGTATCTGACCCCTGTATGGGACTCGCTTAAGAGTGCTGCCAGACACTTGGAATTTTGATTGCTACAGTGAAGCCTGGCGGTGGCTCGGAGATGCAACAGTGAAGCCTGGAGGTGGCTGAGGGATGCAACACTTTTTCTGGAACTAGAAACCTGCAACGTATGAAGGCAAGATGGATTCAATCAAGTATCAAACTCCCAAAACGTGATTCAGTCTATGAAAAAGCTAAATCTTGGACATCATTGGACCAATCAACAGGAGCAAATCTCAAAGTCCACCAAGGCTTGGTTTCAGATTCTGGAGAGGCCGACACAGTCTCCTGACTTGCACCTCATCGGACATCTTTGATGGGATGTGCAGAAGGCAGTTGCAACATGCAAACTCAAGTATATTAGTAAACTGGAGGACATTGCTGTGATGATTGGGCTAAAGTCCTCCGGAACGCAGTCAGAAGCCGGTATCTAGCTCTGCATCATCTTTAACACAGGTCATAACAACAAAAGCAGCTGTTTACTGCCCAGAGATCAGGGGTGGCACTGCGCTGCTCTTCTGTGTAATTATGTCGGGATTGGGGACAGCAGGTCAGGAGGAGGCAAGGAGCTATAGGAGCAGCTAAGTGCCACAGAGTATGTCAGAGAAAATTGCAAACTGTCTGCCATTGATTCCTATGGAAGAGAGCGTTCTACTAACCTTGCAATTTTCTCTGACTTAAGGTAGCTTGGCACGGGCCGATAGATAAAAATGTCTGCTCTCTGGATATGTAGAATTCGGCTTTAGTACCTTGTAGGGCTGAGAAGATGGCAGAGCTCATCCAAGTGCTGTCATTGCTGAAGACGGGCTCAACAGAAAGTCAATGGGCCGATTTTCAGCTAGTGAGCAGTGACACCACTTGGATGAGCCCTTCAGTTGGCTCCTTCTAGGGATTAGTGAGGGTCCCAACAGCAGACCCCCAACAAGCAAAACTTTTGACACGTCCCTATGACATCTCAAAAGTTTTTTTTTTTTAGAAAGCGCAGTTACACTTTAAGCTGGTTTATGTCGAAATACATTTTAGCACTTGTTCACTCTGACGCTGCGGGTTCAGTTTATCTGCTTATTTATGGCAGCAGAAAAACATAATTCATGGGTCAAATGGATCTCTCCCCAGATGGAAACAAGCGGCACTGAACGTTCCCCATTCTTGTATTATAACAGACTTCAGTGACAAAGGCTCAGAATGGAACATTCAGATGAGCGTGAAAGGATCGTAAGTGTTTCCTGTATACTTTAATAGGAAAAATCACCGTCACATGTACATCACATGGCATACGAGTGCCGTGCATATTTTTCCAAGGTCCCATAGGAAACAAGGAGTGATTTCTCCTGCAGGAACACCCCAGAATAGAACATGCTGCGATCTCTGCCAGGTAAAAATATTGCTCATGTGATCAAAAACACTTAAAAGAATTGATTTCATATTCATATGGGAGAATAGAATTGACTAAATTACAGCATTGGGGGAGCGTTGGGGGTCTCCTATCCATCAATGCGACAGGCTTACGGACCAAAAACAGCACCTCACCAAGACAAATGCAGATATGGAATTGCCACTGCTCATCATCTAGCAGATATTCAGCGGGGTTTGGTTGAAGTGACACCCCCAATAGTTGTCCCAGGTAGTCTGTAACTTCTGAAGTATACCATCAGGCAACTCCACACCAGATGGTTAAAGTTAGCGTTGGGTGCCTGACAGCGATGACTTTGTGTGTTAGGGGTTCTGTTCATCTTAAAGAGTGACCCCATTTTGAAAACTTGACCCCAGCCCCAATCTACCTATAGGACACATGGCTAGGCCTATAATGGAGGAAACACCCATTGGATTTCAGTGCACAGCTGAATAAATTGCAGGCTCCATTGCACACTTGTGCAGAAAAAAAATTGACTCCCTAAAAAGACCAACCCCCCTTCCCCCAGTGGTAATTATGGAGGCCCGGCTTCAATTTTTTTCTGTACAAGTGTGCAATGGGGCCTTCCTCCAGGCCCCATTGCACACTTGTACAGAAAAAAATTGACTCCCTAAAAAGTTTGCCTCCCCCCAGGGGTAATTATGGAGGCCTAGTTGGGATGGGCTTATGGGGCAATAAAAACTGGTATTCCTGCTCCTCGCAAGCTTGCTGTAAACCCAACACTTTTTGTGGGGTATTTCTTGACACAGTTTCTGAAACGGGGCGTAGAAAGTGCCACTCTGTGAGCCTTTACACCTCCTCAGACTCGTAAGCTTGTTGACATGCGGCGGTCTCACACAGAAGGTGCTCTACAAGCTACTCCTGGAACTGCATGAAAGTGAGTGTTCCCTGGGCTTCTTGTAAATTACATATTAGAGTCTGGAAGGCAGTGTTGGCCTATATATAATATAAAGAACCACTGCCTATTTCTGTTCTGATGGATTAATCGAAATTTCTACATATGCAGGTAGTTCCTGTCCAATCTGTAGTCTGTAAAGATAATAAGGAGGCTCTCAGACAATAAAAAGGAAGTGCCTTCCCGATCCAGGGATATCACAGCGCCATTGCCGTGTCAGGGCTTTCCACATATCGTACTAATACCTATACTGGTCAGGTGGACATGTGGTACCCGTAGTGAAGTATAATCCCAAGCTTTGGGTTAGGAGGTGTTAAGATTTCTGGTTCCTATTCATTGACTAGACTCCCACCTCACTCTACGTATGTGTGTAATTCTGGCCCAAATTGTTTTTTTAAGTAATATTTAATAAAGTTAGTTATTTTAATTACATTTCTTTTTCGGTGACGAACTTGTAATGGGAATCAAAAAATGGGAACAGAAAAGGGGAAAATGTGCATACAAAACAAATCCCAGAAAAAGGCCGTATACTTACCAATGTACTAATACAAGAGGGCAGTTAGAAGTACCACAACCCCCAGCATGCAGACAACCAGATTGCTATATGGAGGAGCATTACACAGGTGCAGGTACTAATGAACAACCACCCACACACCTTCCTTATACTGGGGAATGGGAGGATGGTGGCTGCTTAGTACTATATTAGCACACCGATATAACATATAAAGGGTGTACTGCGTGCAGTTCTGGACTCCGCTACTCAGGAAGGATGTTGCAGTGCTTGAGGGGGTTCAAATAAGGGCAACTAAATTAATACATGGAATGACGGGACTGGAATACCCAGAGAGGCTATCAAAACTGGCATTATTCACCCTGAAAAAAAGACGGCTGAGGGGCGACCAAATAACTATGTATAAATACATTAGGGGACAATACAAGGATCTCTCCCATGATCAGTTTATATCAAAGACTGCGTCAGTAACCAGAGGGCATCCTCTACATCTAGAAAAAAGCAGGTTTCATCACCAACACAGAAAAAGGTTCTTCACTGTAAGACCAGTGAGACTGTGGAACTCTCTGCCTGAGGACGTGGTGATGGCAAAATCCATGGAGAAATTTAAGAGGGGACTAGATGTCTTTCTAGAGCGGAAGGATATTACAGGATATAAATTTTAGGTGACCAGCGGGTTGTTGATTCAGGTCTTACAGCAGGCTAAACTAGATGGACATTGTCTTCATTCGGCCTAACATACTATGTACTTGGTACTTATAGTGCACCATGCAGGCTTACAAGGTGTGGGTGGTTGTTCATCAGTACCTGCACCTGTGTAATGCTCCTTCATATAGCAGTCTGGTTGTCTGCATGCTGGGGGGTTGTGGTGCACTCTAGTATCAGTACATTGGTAAGTATACAGCCACTTTCTGTAATATTTAATGGTGGTTAAATAATTTTGACCTCCAGTTCAACATCATCCTGCAACAACGATACAAAGGAAGGAAAAACCTGATGTGGTAAAAATCTTTTTTTCAGCATTTTTCACATTACAAATGAGATTCTGGTTTGCTTGTAAAATGTTTTCCACGTATAGAAATCAAAACATCTTCCTTGTGTGATACCGACATCTAGTATGAGTAGTAAAACATTTCCCACATTATGAACACGAATAAGGCCTCTCTCCTGTGTGCCTTCTCTGATGTCTAGTAAGATTTGACTTCAACATAAAATATTTCCCACATTCTGAACATGAATAAGGCTTCTCTCCTGTGTGAATTTTCTCATGTGTACAAAGACTTGATTCCTTTGTAAAACATTTCCCACATTCTGAACATGAATAGGGCTTCTCTCCTGTGTGAACCCTATGATGCCTCAGAAGATCAGATTTTTGGATGAAACATTTCTCACATTCTGTACATGAATATGGCTTCTCTCCTGTGTGAATTCTCTGATGTATCGTAAGATCTGATTTTTGGATGAAACATTTCCCACATTCTGTACATGAATATGGCTTCTCTCCTGTGTGAATTCTCTGATGTATCGTAAGATCTGATTTTTGGATGAAACATTTCCCACATTCTGTACATGAATATGGCTTTTCTCCCGTGTGAATTCTCTCATGTATAACAAGTTTTGATCTCTGGGAAAAAAGTTTCCCACATTCTGAACATGAAAATGGCTTCTCTCCTGTGTGACTTCTCTCATGTAAAACAAGTTCTGATTTTCGGGTAAAATGTTTACCACATGCTGAACATGAATGCAGCGACATTCCTGTGTGAATTCTCTCATGTGCAATAAGGTATGATCTATATGTAAAACATTTCCCACAGTGTGAACAAGAGTACGGCTTTTCCCCTGTGTGCACTCTTCTGTGTGTAAAAAGATCTGATCTTCTTGAAAACAGTTTTCCACATTCACCACACTGAAACTTTTTACTCCCTTTGTAACATGTAGGTGAGGTAACAATCTGTGATTGGTCAGGAGAAGGTTCCTCGTGATTAGGGGGATTATATGACAGATCTGTACTGACAAGCTGTGATTGGTCAGAAGAAGGTTCTTCCTGATTAGGGGGATTACATAATAGTTCTGGACTGACAAGCTGTGGTTGTACGTGAAGGGTGATGAGGTTTTCTGCTGAAGAGCGCTGCATGAGATCTTCATCTTCTACTTTATAATTACACGATAACATCAAGTTTCCTTCTGAGTTCGCAAGTGGATTATCTGTTAAGATTAAGAAAAAAAAAGGATTTCGTGATTTTTATCTTTTTTTAAATCACTAAAGTGAAACAAAAATTTATTGAATTTGTAGTAACCTTGAAATAAGGGAGATGGAACAATACCTCTGTAGTGCCACCTATTGGAAGACAGCTTTCCTGCAAGTCATTGTTAGACTCTTTATAAAAGCCTTGTAACAATGACTGGGAATTGAAAAACAAGCCCGGACAACATACCCAGACAGCCGTTTCAGGGTGTTTGCCCCCCAGTGTGTAGTAAGTGCTCTACTTAAGGAGAAAAGATAGCGTTCCCGACCCACATCTAGAGGCTTCTCACTAGTCAAGCCAGAAATCTACTATACACTGATGAGGGGCAAGCACTCAGAAACATGTATGCTATTTTGGCTTAGTTCTCTGATGCCTTCTCATCTCCCAGGGAACAGGAGGATCCGGCTATGAAAGTTAACATCCCCACTTCTTTTCTCCAACATCCCCTGACAGAGGAAAGTTGAGCCGCCCCAGACACGTTAGAGAATTGTCAGGCTGCCGAACTCACCGTTAATAACAGATTGTACATGAAGGGTGGTGAAGTTTTCTGCTGAAGAGCGCTGCATGAGATCTTCATCTTCTACTTTATAATTACACGATAACATCAAATTTCCTTCCGAGTTCCAAGGGGGATTATCTGGGGAAAAAAAGGATTTTGTGAGTCTTTTTTTCAAATCACAAAAGTAAAAAAAATTATAGAATTTGTATTCGGCTGGAAACACACTTTGGCTTTTCATGTAATTTAAGCTGCAGTTTTGAGACAAATGCAGAAGTGGATCCGACAAGACTTGGAAATTAAATTGCTTGTTTATATTTTCTAAGCAAAGACAAAAACTATATGTGTGATTCCGGCCTTTGTATTGGCTTCATGTCCCATCTGTGGTACTACCAATTCTCTGAAGCTTTCCTGCTCAGGTGTGGGGGATTGTGCTTGCTGGGTGTGGGTGTGTCTCCAGTTAGCCAATCACTCCAGGTCAGTACACATATAAGCTGTCTTCCCAGGTGTGGGTGTGCCCAGCTTTCTCTGTTCTCTCTGTGTTGTGTGAGCAGGTTCTATGTGTGGTGGCTGCAAGAACGGTTTGTGTCGCTGGACTCCTGGGTAGTGTAGGGACTAGCGGTATTGTGGGGAGCCATGGCGTGGCCTGCTGCCTTCCATACTTTGCCCAAGATTTCAACAAATACCTGGCATTTATAACATTAACAGTTGCTATTAGTGTTTGCGTATTGGCTGCTGTATGGTGTGATTTTTGGCTCTGTGTTTTTTCTTATCCTGTTCAGTTGTCCTTGCATGTGGTATGCGTCCTAGCCTGGGAGCATGGGATCCTAGGGGCAGCAAAGGCCCAGATCCTAAGACTGCTGGGCCACGCCCCATTGGGGCAATTTCCCTGCTCAGGTAGGTTCTTGGTCACCTTCCTTTGTAGGAGATAGGAAGAAGTGTTAATCAGTAGTTGTTTCACCTGGTGTTCCATATCCTTGACAATGTTCGTTTGGGCCTGGTGGGCACTAGCCCACTCGAACATAACACTTAGCCTTTTGCGGCATTGATTCATGCAGGTTTTAAAGAATACCTACCACATACCGCTTATTTTATTGTAAAAATCAATATCCCCCCAAAGTAAAAAGAATTTTTTTTATTTCCGGAGAAGACCCAACTCTGCATGGGGTTGGGGTCCTCACTTCTGGGTCGGTGATTACGGCAGGCCTGTGACTTCCACAAGCCTCAAGGCTCCATACACTTCGAATGCAAAAAACAAAAGTCTGCACATCTGTAACGGGCTGCTGGTAAGTGCCCAGGATGGTGCGGCAATGACAAACAGAGGCAGAAGCAGCACTTTTATTCACTATTAAACTCCATAGGAGGGCATGGACAGCTATCTGTGTATGACTGGACCGAGAGGGGTAACTGATATGGAGTGGATGAGAGCTAAAGCATCATACACTTTAAAACATGAAAACTTGTGTTCTGACTAGAGATGAGCGAGCATACTCGCTATGGCCAATTACTCGATCGAGCATTGCCCTTAGCAAGTACCTGCCCGCTCGAGAGCAAAGATTCGGCTGCCGGCGGCGGGCGGGGAGCTGCGGGGGAGAGCGGGGAGGAACGGAGGGGAGATCTCTCTCTCCCGCTCTCCCCCCCCCCCCCCCCGCTCCCCCCTGCTCACTGCCGCAACTCACCTGTCACCTGCGCCGGCACCCGAACCTTTGCTCCCGAGCAGGGAGATACTCGCTACGGACAATGCTCGATCGAGTAATTGTCCTTAGCGAGTATGCTCACTCATTTCTAGTTCTGACTAAAAGACCTACTTACTGCATTATTACGGCATATGGATATGTGGGCTTAAGAGCGGAGTCTGCTCTATTAAGCTGGCCTTCTATATCCCCACTTTTAACCCCTTACATCCCACGATATTGATCGCAGAGGGCCAATCTATGCCAAATAACAGTGTCTATGTCTGCCATGGCCTGTGATTCCTATGATAAATGATAATACACTGCATTATAGAAGTATTGCAGTGTATTATCTAAGCAATTATATGATTGCAGGTTAAAGTCCTATAGAGCATAAAAAGTGTAAAACAAAAATCAAAAGTGTAAAAAAAAACAAAAAACTTTTTGGCACATTTTTCCTTTTGTTTGTTTAAAAAGTGAATGAAAAAAGATATATGCTTGCTATTGCCAAATCTTTAACGATCCTTACAAGAAATTGAACACTTTGTACAAGGAGTGTTCATTAAAGATTTCCCCTGACCCGCTTCCCGTGGACTGAAGGCAATGCAACTTGGCACAGTTATTAGTCCTTCTCTAGGTGCCACGT
Organism: Eleutherodactylus coqui; assembly: GCF_035609145.1. NCBI lineage: Eukaryota > Metazoa > Chordata > Amphibia > Anura > Eleutherodactylidae > Eleutherodactylus > Eleutherodactylus coqui. The sequence goes on from NC_089837.1 coordinate 43,513,780, forward strand.
AGAGGCACACACTTTTCCCATCTTTTTAAGCAACTGTAAACGTCTCGCTTGTAGAGGTCGACAGGTTGCTCCAAAAGCCACGTTGTGACTTCGGAATCTAAGTCTCATCATCTGGAAAATGCTTGTCCTTCAAAAATGACTTCATTGTTGGAAAAAGTTAGAAGTCCGATGGTGTGAGGTCAGGTGAATAAGGGGGATGTGGTGGAATTTCAAACCTGCAGCTGCGTGCTTCCATCTGGGCAACATGTGAGTTGTGAACTGGGGCATTGTCTTGCAGAAGGCAGACACCTTTGGTGAGCATGCCATGTCTCTTGATTTTGATAGCCTCCTGCAATTTCCGCAGCAGTGAAGCATAGTATGCCCCAGTAATCGTGGTACCTTTGCTAGGAAATCCATCAAGATTACTCCGTGGTGGTCCCAAAAGACTGTGAGCATAGCCTTTCCTGCCGATGGTTGGGCATGTACCTTCTGTGGAGGCAGCGAATCTGCATCCTTCCATTGCATCGACTGGACATTAGTCTGCGGATCATTGTGATGGACCCAGCTTTCATCCTGTGATCAGTCTCTTGAGAAAGTCCAGCTGGTTGCCATGGCACATCGTCAAAAGAGCCTGGGAGCATTCGACTCGTTCCTGCTTCTGGAAAGGTGTGAGCAGCTGGGTAACCTAGCAAGCAGATACCTTATGCATAAGAAGATGGTCTTGGATGATTTTATTCTAGGGATGCCACACTAATCTTGACATTTTGGGCTAGGTTGCGAATGGTTATGCAGAGATTTTCCAAAATGGCAACCTCAACTTGCTGGATGGTATGTTCATTGATAGCAGAGTGGACAATTATCATTACTCTATATTCACCATAAACTTCCGACCATTAAGGTGCCCATACACATTCAACAACTGTTCAAAGAACAATTGCTCATCCAACAGCTGTTTACACCAGATCCCCCACACGGATGAAAGTTCATCTGGGCCAAACATTCATGTGTTTAGAGAAGTAAGCTGCAGCCAGACAACTCTGATGATGCCTGTGGAAAAGCGCCTTGTGCATAACAGCAGATCGAACAAAAAATGTATGAAAAGGACTCAGTTGGTGTGGATGACTAGCTTAATATAGGGTAGCAACTAGAGATGAGCGAGTATACTCGCTAAGGCTAACTACTCGAGCGAGTAGTGCCTTAGCCGAGTATCCTCCCGCTCGTCTGTAAAGATTCGGCTGCCGGCGCGGGTGACAGATGAATTGCGGGGGGGGGGGGGGGGGAAGAGGGAGAGAGAGAGAGATCTCCCCTCCGTTCCTCCTCGCTCTCCCCCCGCCGGCACCCGAATCTTTAGAGACGAGCGGGAGGATACTCGGCTAAGGCACTACTCGCTCGAGTAGTTAGCCTTAGCGAGTATACTCGCTCATCTCTAGTAGAAACCACATCTTAAGTCTTATGATGCTGGAAACCAATGCACTTCTCATGCATATAATGCATCTGAAGAAAAGGAGAGGGTTAGGGTGGAGTCCAAAACGGAAAATTCAGAAGACAAAAGAAATAGCGTACTAAATGAAAAAATACCCACACTTATAAGAAAGTGTAAAAAAAAGTAAACTGTACATACTGAGGAAGGAGGTGGATCTACTGACAATAACCCCCCCCCCCCCCCAACCAGAGTGGCATCAAAGCAGTCTAAGTAGTGAAGTGGAAGATAAGATTTATTCTTAAAACACAAACAGATATTCAAAAAGGGGGTGTTGCAATGCGCTTCGGTGATGGGTTGTCACCTTTTTCAAGCATGGATTTATAAAACACGCAATACATTTATAACCATTAACAATTAATTTATACAAAAAGGGGAGGGTTTAGAAGTGGTGGGGTGCATCAGAGCTCCTCTAATTACCTTCCTAAGGTTTGAGGTTATCCCCCAAGGTGGAGTCAAGGGTTGAAATCTAAATGACATCATTAGGAGGCGGGGTAGCCAGTGTGTGTGTGGCAGACATCTTGCATCATCCTTAGTGGTGCACGAGGTTGTCTCATCCAGAGATATTGGTGGTGGCTGCTGAGAGGGTGGGGCAGCATTCATCATGGCTGTAGGCACCCATGCCGGCGTCATCGTGTGGGAGCGTGGAGGTGTCATCGTATCAGCGACACGCATGAAGTTGGATGGACTGTACTAGTCACTGGCGACACACACCTACATAGACGTCATGAAGGAGAAGCCACGGATAGTGACCTGTAGGGCCCACTCACTCAAATAAATAGGAACCAGCAGCACTCACCACTATGCCCAAACCGTGGCAGAGTAAATGATCTAGTAGATGCTTGTCTGATTGGAATCAGATCCTAGGTCCCCAGTATAGGTCCAGAATATAGAAGATGAAGACAGCCTCCACAGGTGCAAAGTTTAGAACAATAAAAGGCCTTTATTCCCCATGGCACATCACAGCAACGTTTCAACCATGTAGCGGATCTTTCTCAAGCTGTAGGGCCCACTGAGTGGACTGGTTGGCATGGTGCTGGATGGCAAAGACCATCCCAGGCATCTACATGTGCGGTGACGTCACCAGGACAGCGGCACGCCCACCACTCAATTAAAGAAAAAGGACATTTATATGTACTGCACACATGAAGTGTGTTCAGGTAAAAATAATAATCTTTCTGTAGCGCCAACTTATTCCACAGTTAATATTTAAAGTCTGTACAGGATGGACCCGAATTTAGAATCCATAAAAATAATACATATAATATACATGAAGATATGTTGAAAAAGGCACAAGTACATATTGTGAAAATCATGGCTAGGAGATTATAACAACACAAAAAATAAGTTAAAGCCATACAACCGATGCCTAAAAAAATAGAGATGAGTGAGCACACTCGGATAAGGCAGTTACTCGAGCGAACATCGCTCTTTCCGAGAAACTGCATTCTCGTCCGAGCAGGCTCGGGGGGGGTGAGCGGGGCTGAGCTGGGGCTGGCGTGGGGGAGAGAGAGGGTCTTTGTATGGCTTTGGAAGGAAATAGAAGTATGGGACCTCAGAGTTTGCAATACAAAGGAAATCTCTCTCTTTATTAGAGTGATCTGTTGATTTTGTTTTACTAATACTAGGTTTAAACTCTTTTCTTCTCTTTACACATTTTAGAGAACGTCTAAAACCTTCTGATAAAGGAACAGGGAACAGGAGGATCGGGCTACAAAAATAGATGTCCCAGATTCTTCTTTTCTCCAACATCATCTTCCAAAGGATATTGATCCACCCCGGACACATTAGAGACTTCTCCGGCTGCCAAACCCACCGTTATCTGCAGGTTTTGGACAACTAAAGTCTAATGTGTATGGGGGGGGGGGGGCTTCTAGGGTCCCTTTACAGGGGACACTTTTTGTCCACTTAAGTGCCCCAAAGTCATCCCGAAGATTACGGCTTCTGTCCTTTCACATAGAAGTGATAACAACCTAGGCCTCTTTTACACGGCCGAGAAAAGCATACCGAGATTTGTGCATTGCGAGACACATAAATCTGGTAAGAAGATTTGAAGCCCGTTCTTTTGAATGGAGTGATTTTTCTCAGAACGCATCGCCCATTGTTTTCAATGGGAAACACGTGCGCTGATTCCCCAACGCGGCTGTAAGCCTCACCAAAAGATTGCTGCTTCACAAGTGATGGGAGGCGGTTTTTGACAAAAAAACGCCTTGCATCCACCAGCACATCACATGTGCCTGAGCGGGATATTGGGCTGAGTGTCACAGCCAGATATCACATTCGGCCGTGTGTAGGTAGCCTTAGTGAATGGAGATGGAGCAGGTTGGGGATCGCCTCCGGCCACCTGGCCTCCATTCACAGAGAACAGGCAGTCTATCATAGAAAAACGATTGTCTGATTACACGGGCCGATCGTCGTTTGATTTTTATATCTGCATAAACTGAATGACAAAAGATCTTATTGTCATTCCTCGTTCATTCACCGGCAGCGTTTACACTGAATGATTATTGATCAGTTTTGCACAATCAAGCGCCCTTAGACACAAACCGTTACCAGCATTTTTTCAAATAAAAACTGCATCTAGTGGTCTAAAAAATATGACAAATACATTTGTTTCCTCCACTACATATGTAACTCTCTTCTTACCCTGTGATATCGGAGGCTGGTGGTTCTCCATCACGATGTCCTTGTACAGATCCTTGTGTCCTTCTAAATACTCGCACTCCTCCATGGAGAAATAGACAGCGACATCCTGACACCTTATAGGAACCTGACAACACAATGATACCGTCATTACCCAGACTCCTCTAGTGCTGTTACTGTATAATTACCCAGCATTCCCAGCAGTGTCACCTCTCCAGTCAGCAGCTCAGTGATCTTGTTGGTGAGTTCTAGGATCTTCTGCTCATGTATCGGTAAGTGAGGAGGAGCCTCTGTGATGGGGCTCCAGCTCTTGCTCCATCCTCCTGACTCATGGAGATGGCTGTTGGGAGTCGTACCATCACCTGATGTCTTCTTCACCATCATGTAATCCTGTATATGGAGAGAGACACAGAGGACTGAACCCAGTATTCATCCATCAGTATAAAATTAGAGATTATGATCCCGCTGTATAGGAAGGGTTTATAAAGATTTGTAAAAAAAATTCCATGACAAAATCTTGATTTTCAATGACACTTGAGGAACTCAAAATGCAACCAAAGGTTTGTTGTTTGTTTTATTGTTTTATATGCAAAAATTATAACACCTCGGAGATTTGTTAGAAAAAATCCCCAACCATGAGAGGCCGGTTGAGAATAAAACTTCAATGCACTTTAAAATCTTAAATATTTTTTGTATTTTTAAGACTGAATATTGAGATTCTTGTGCGTTTTTAGTTCTGTTTATCCAAAACAATGTCTTTATTCTGTTGGCCTAGAGCAGTGATGGCGAACCTTTTAGAGACCGAGTGCCCAAACTGCAACCCAAAACCCACCTATTTATCACAAAGTGCCAACACATCAGGGGGTGGGGCTTATCACGATGTATGATTTTTACACCCGTCGTTCTAACAAGGAAAAGGCCGCTTCAAAATAGACAGCGTGCAGATTTTGACTGCTTTGTGGATGCGGAAATACTGCAGAATGTCCTCAGCGGAAATTTCTGTGGAAAATTCTGCAGCATTTCTGCATCCAAAATCTGCACACTATCTATTTTGAAGCAGACTTGTCCATTTCTGCCACATGTAAACATACCCCAGCGATAATAGTGACCCCCCCCCCCCCATAACTACCCAAGCGGTAACAGTGACCCCCCCCCACAGCGGCCCCCAGTGTAATAGTGACACCCCACAGCTGCCCACAGTATGATGGCAACATCCCACAGCTGCCCCCAGTATAATAGTGACACCCCACAGTGGCCCCCATAGTAATAGTGACACCCCACAGTGGCCCCCATAGTAATAGTGACACCCCACAGCGGCCCCCATAGTAATAGTGACACCCCACAGCAGCCCCCAGAGTAATAGTGACACCCCACAGCGGCCCACAGTGTAATAGTGACATCCCACAGCCGCCCCCAGTGTAATAGTAACACACCACAGCAGCCCCCAGTGTAATAGTGACACCCCACAGCCGCCCCCAGTGTAATAGTGACACCCCACAGCCGCCCCCAGTGTAATAGTGACACCCCACAGCCGCCCCCAGTGTAATAGTGACACCCCACAGCCGCCCCCAGTGTAATAGTGACACCCCACAGCCGCCCCCAGTGTAATAGTGACACCCCACAGCCGCCCCCAGTGTAATAGTGACACCCCACAGCAGCCCCCAGTGTAATAGTGACATCCCACAGCAGCCCCCAGTGTAATAGTGACACCGCACAGCCGCCCCCAGTGTAATAGTGACACCGCACAGCCGCCCCCAGTGTAATAGTGACATCCCACAGCGGCCCCCAGTGTAATAGTGACACCCCACAGCGGCCAACAGTAGTAATAGTGACATCCCACAGCGGCCCCCAGTGTAATAGTGACACCCCACAGCAGCCAACAGTAGTAATAGTGACACCCCACAGCGGCCCACAGTGTATTAGTGACATCCTACAGCCGCCCCCAGTGTAATAGTGACACCCCACAGCGCCCCCCAGTGTAATAGTGACACCCCACAGCGGCCCCCAATGTAATAGTGACACCCCACAGCGCCCCCCAGTGTAATAGTGACACCCCACAGCGGCCCCCAGTGTAATAGTGACACCCCACAGCGGCCCCCAGTGTAATAGTGACACCCCACAGCGGCCCCCAGTGTAATAGTGACACCCCACAGCAGCCAACAGTAGTAATAGTGACACCCCACAGCAGCCCCCAGTGTAATAGTGACACCCCACAGCGGCCCCCAGTGTAATAGTGACACCCCACAGCGGCCCCCAGTGTAATAGTGACACCCCACAGCGGCCCCCAGTGTAATAGTGACATCCCACAGCGGTCCCCAGTATAATAGTGACACCCCACAGCGGCGCCCAGTGTAATAGTGACACCCCACAGCGGCGCCCAGTGTAATAGTGACACCCCACAGCGGCGCCAAGTGTAATAGTGACACCCCACAGCGGCGCCAAGTGTAATAGTGACACCCCACAGCGGCGCCAAGTGTAATAGTGACACCCCACAGCGGCGCCCAGTGTAATAGTGACACCCCACAGCGGCGCCCAGTGTAATAGTGACACCCCACAGCGGCGCCCAGTGCAATAGTGACACCCCACAGCGGCGCCCAGTGTAATAGTGACACCCCACAGCGGCGCCCAGTGCAATAGTGACATCCTACAGCGGCCCCCAGTGCAATAGTGACATCCTACAGCGGCCCCCAGTGTAATAGTGACATCCTACAGCGGCCCCCAGTGTAATAATAACACCCCACAGCGGCCCCCAGTGTAATAGTGACACCCCACAGCAGCCAACAGTAGTAATAGTGACACCCCACAGCGGCCCCCAGTGTAATAGTGACACCCCACAGCGGCCCCCAGTGTAATAGTGACACCCCACAGCGGCCCCCAGTGTAATAGTGACACCCCACAGCGGTCCCCAGTATAATAGTGACACCCCACAGCGGCCCCCAGTGTAATAATAACACCCCACAGCGGCCCCCAGTGTAATAGTGACACCCCACAGCAGCCAACAGTAGTAATAGTGACACCCCACAGCGGCCCCCAGTGTAATAGTGACACCCCACAGCGGCCCCCAGTGTAATAGTGACACCCCACAGCGGCCCCCAGTGTAATAGTGACACCCCACAGCGGCCCCCAGTGTAATAGTGACACCCCACAGCGGCGCCCAGTGTAATAGTGACACCCCACAGCGGCGCCCAGTGTAATAGTGACACCCCACAGCGGCGCCCAGTGTAATAGTGACACCCCACAGCGGCGCCCAGTGTAATAGTGACACCCCACAGCGGCGCCCAGTGTAATAGTGACACCCCACAGCGGCGCCCAGTGTAATAGTGACACCCCACAGCGACGCCCAGTGTAATAGTGACACCCCACAGCGGCGCCCAGTGTAATAGTGACACCCCACAGCGGCGCCCAGTGTAATAGTGACACCCCACAGCGGCGCCCAGTGTAATAGTGACACCCCACAGCGGCGCCCAGTGCAATAGTGACATCCTACAGCGGCACCCAGTGCAATAGTGACATCCTACAGCGGCCCCCAGTGTAATAGTGACATCCTACAGCGGCCCCCAGTGTAATAGTGACACCCCAACAGCGGCGCCCAGTGCAATAGTGACATCCTACAGCGGCCCCCAGTGTAATAGCGACAACCCACAGCAGCCCCCAGTGTAATAGTGACACCCCACAGCAGCCCCCAGTGTAATAGTGACAACCCCCACCCCTCGTCCCCAAGACCAATATACTTACCCCCTCCTCCTCGTGGAAACTTCGTTCCTCCTCTGCACGGCATTGTTGCTGGCACTGATCGCGGTGCATACTGTGACGTCAGTGTGCTGTTGGACACCTTATCCCCCTGCTCTCGCGGAACTAAGTAGACGAGACGTCGGGGAAGGGGGGAGGAGGATCCCGGCTGCACACTGACATTACAGTGTGCGCCAGGATCAGCGCTGCTAGCAGCGCAGCTGAGTGAATGCCGAGAGGGGAGCCGAGGCCCCTGACGGTATTTGCAAGTGGTGAGCGGCACACGTGCCATAGGTTTGCCACCACTGGCCTATACTGCTAAACACAATACTGGACTGTAATGAAATAAAGAAATTGTTTTGGACAAAGAAGTAAAAACACACAAGAATCTCAGAAATTATTATTATATAAATATATACTTTTTTTGCATAATGAACTTTCAAAAACATCAAATGCGTAGGAAGAAAGATATAAAACGAGAATTAAGAGCGAACCAAATTCTTAAAATAGGCATAGGGTCTAGTCATTGGAATCTTGTTCCTCGATGAGAAAATGTTTAGCGGCACAAAACAGTGACTCCAGCATGAAAGTGTATATATTAAGTACGCGGTATATACACTTTGAGGGTGGATTCAGACGACCATATATCAGCTCGGTTTTCACGCCGAGCCGATATACGGTGTCCTCATCTGCAGGGGGGGGGGGGGATTGAAGAGCCAGGAGCAGGAACAGAGCTCCCGCCCCCTCTCTGCCTCTCTGCACTATTTGCAATGAAAGGACGCGGGATGGGGCGGGGCTAAATAACAAGAATTAGCCCCACCCCGCCTCTCCCCACTGCAAATAGTGCAGAGGGGCGGAAAGGAGGCAGAGAGGGGGCAGGAGCTCAGAGCACTGCTCCTGGCTCTTCCAGGCTCCCCCCTTGCAGAGAGAGACGCCATATATCGGCTGGGCGTGAAAAGCCAGCTGATATATGGTCGTCTGAATCCAGCCTGAAACAGAGATTTACAAGGAACACTTAAAAAAAATCGGTGATGTTTAAGTGAACTCTTGTTCTGCCAGCAGTTAACCTAAACATTACAGAATCTTTACCACCGCTACAACAGACTTTAATTAAGAGAGTTTGCCAAAATTTTTTTATTTTTTTTTTATTTACTTTTATCTCAGATTGAAAACAACTTGGAATCCAGCCATACCTCTACTTTCGACGCTTTAGGCCTCCTTCCCACGAGCGTGACGGGCTCCGCCGCGTAATATTCCGCAGTGAAGCCCGTCACAGCGCCCCCCAGAGCCCTATACTTACCAGCGGACGATAGCGTGAAGACGCTTCCCCGCCCACCGCCGTCGCGTCGTGTGACACGCCCACCGCGTCACGTGACGCGGCCGGCAGCGTCACGTGACGCGCCGGCCGCGTCAAATGACGCTGCGGCGGTAGGCGGGGAAGCGTTTTTTCACGCTATCTCCCGCTGGTTACAGCGGGAGATAGCGTGAACGGACGGCTTCCATTGACTGCAATGGAAGCCGTCAGCACGTACAGCCCGTCCTCACCCGCAGCAAATAGAGCATGCTGCGGGTGAGGACGGGAGAAATCGCGGTGCGTAATTCCGCGGTGGAATTACGCATCGTGAGCATTGTGCTATTAGGTTCAATAAAACCTAATAGCAGGGGGCTACGCAGCGGATTTTTGCCGCGAATTTACGCGGCGTAAATCCGTTCGTGGGAAGGAGGCCTTAGTCTTTCGAGGGTTTCCAGTTTCGCCGATTCTTCAGTGCAGAATCTTGCCTCTTCTTTCGTCGCTTGCTTCTAGTTTTGCCGGCGGCCCAAGCGACCTTCGCTGCTTACATCACAGCCATTCATAGATTTCTCCTATCACAGCCATTCATGGATAAATAGCTGTGATTAGAGCATCCAGCGCGGGTTGTCATTCAACTGACCCAGCCAATCAGAGCAATCTCTTGCTGGAGTCGGGGGATTTCAATCCCCCGTCACTAGCAAGATGTTCTGCTGACCTGACAAGCCGTTCACGGAGCTCTGGAGAGCGGCGCCCGGGACACCGATAGCACCTGCAAGGTGAGTATGTTGATTTTTTTTCCCCTCAGGCAGTGTAGCTAGGGCATTTATCACTGCCAAAAACACAGTACCATTCATATCAATGGGCAACGCAGGGCCGAAAACGCTTGTGTGAACAGCCCATTGAAATGAATGGGAGCGTTGTACAGCGTTTAGCGCTGCATTGAAACAGCAGTGCTAAACGCTGTACAAAAATGTGGTTTGGTGTTTTTTGGAATGTCTAGAACGAATTAATTGGATTTACATTGATTACTATGGAAATAATTACCTCTAGTTTCATTAGTTTCAAGTTTAGCTGATTTCTTTTGGACAGATTACTAACAAAACTAGAGGTTTACTGTATTTTAAAAAAAAACAGCCTCTTTTTTCTGTCGATCACCCAACCGTCCTCCCATCTTTAGTCTATGAACTGCAGTCAATTAACTTAAATACAAGAAAAAGTAATCTCTCAGTGATACGAGTGAAAAAAGCACCGATAGGACTCTTGGCAAGACTCAAAAAAACAAAAATCCATGACATTTTTAGGTATTCCTTGATTTACCATATATACGCGAGTATTAGCCGACCCGAGTATAAGCAGAGTCAATAAGTTTTACCACAAAAAGCTTGTAAAAAAAAATGTATTTTACCAGATGTGTCTGTGTCCCCGGCAGCAGTGCGGAAAGCTGCTTCAATTTCTGTGATCCCGGCGGCGGTGTGGCAAGCTGCTTTAGAATTCTCCCCGCTGTCATCTCCCAGCTCGCCTTTCAAATCCCCCGCCATCAGTGCTGTGTAAGTAAGCGCTGTGATTGGATCGAGCGCCGGCCAATCACAGCCGGGCCTCGATCATTTACAGCCAATCACAGCCTGATGACGGGGGATGAGAGCAGGGAGAATTCAAGCAGCTTGCTGCACCACCGCCGGGAACACAGAAATTGAAGCAGCTTTCCATACTGCTGCCCAGGACATATACGCCGTCTGGGAGGGGGGTAATGCAGGTTTTTTTTTTAACCCTTCCATGACCTGAGTATAAGCCGGGGGGGGGGGGGGGGGGCTTTTTCAGCACAAAGAAATGTGCTGAAAAACTCGGCTTGTACTCGAGTATATATGGTACATCAAATCCCAGGTTTTCCATGACGTTTATGAACCCTGAAAAAGCTCTACAAGAGACGCTAGATGGACACCATGACTGTATAGATGTCAACTTAGTGGCAAATAATAAAGTCTCCAGGCTGACCTCCGGCTAGGTGATCCTGCTGGCTCCTGGCTGCCTTTTCCTCCTCATTACAACGAGCCTACTTACCATTCTCATTGCTCCTACAACATTACTATTAGCTCATTGGTTCCCACCATACAGAACTGACCATATTGGGGGCCGATCTTCACATTCTCTGCTGCTCAGTTCTTTAGTTCTCCTTCACTTGGAAGGTCTGGAAGCCGTTATACAGGACACTGGATTGTTCCTATTACTTCCTAGAGTGTTTTTTCTCTTCCCTTAGTCAGACTTGTTACATAATACAATAAAGATGATAGAAATACAGGAAAGGTTACCTCTCCGGTCAGCAGGTAGATGATCTCTAAGGTGAAGCTTAATATCCTCTTGGTAATCTCATTGCTGGTCTTCTCTATCCTCGGTGGGTCATTCATGAGGACCATTTTGGATGAGAGTATGAGAGAACTGGATGAACTGGAGGGTTCTAGTGCTGCCGGCCCTTTATGAGAGAAGGAGAGACTCTAAATCATACGGGGACATCATCATGTGTGATATACAGAACCTCACTTACTGAGCATTGAGAGACGCAGGTTCTCAGAGCCGTCACCACATGTATACGGGTATGTTCACACAGACGGCAGATGTTTGCTGTGGATATTGACATTCCAGGGCAAGTTCCACTACAAATCTGCACCAATTATAATTATGGGAATCTGTGCTAGAATCCGTATGATACAGAATTTTCCTACATGCAGATTTGAAATCCTCGTGCAGAAAAAAAAACATAAAAGTTACGTGTCACTTTTCGTGGATTCCATGCTATTTCCATACTGAGAATTAGACACGCAAATTTGCAGAAATCCACAGTTCTCGGTATCCACGAGGGAAAATCCATGTTGAATTCTGCTATCCGAACACCCGTAAAGGGCCACTCCCCAGTGTGTATATATAGTGTTACCTTGTTTAGTTATTCCTTCCTGTCTGAGTCTCCCAGCCCCCTTCTCCTCAGATGGTCATGTAATCTCAGTCCTGACCAGCCAAGATCTACTTGGGGTTATGTATTCAGCTTCTAGTCAGTTTCACAGTCTGTGTGATGCTGTTGCATGAACCTATCACAGAAACTGTCCAGAAGGAGACACTGACACTCCTATTACAGTTACTGATGACGATCACAACTTCTGTCACACAGGTATAATAGAGGAGATCACAGCTCATCCTCCTGACTGTATACTTATGGTCCGTGAATTATTTAGATAAATATAGAAGACAATGATTATTAACGGGATTGTATAATTTTAAACAATTGAGGGCATATATTCAGCATGGGCCATCAATAGAAGATCAGTAATAGAGATGAGCGAGTGTACTCGGCCACGCCCCTTTTTCGCCCGAGTACCGCGATTTTCGGGTACTTCCGTACTCGGGCGAAAAGATTCGGGGGGCGCCGTGGGTGAGTGGGGGGTTGCAGCGGGAAGTGGGGGGGGGGGAGAGGGAGGGAGAGAGGGCTCCCCCCTGTTCCCTGCTGCTACCCCCCACGCCGCCATGCCTCCCCCCGCCCCCCGAATCTTTTCACCCGAGTATTGAAGTACTCGAAAATCGCGGTGCTCGATTGAGTAATTACTCGAAATGAGTACGTTCGCTCATCTCTAATCAGTAATGGTCCACCATCAAGGATCCCCGCTGATCAGCTGTTCACTGGATCAGTGCGCTTGTGCGCACTGATAACCAGACAGCTCTGTTATCACTGCAGTGGCCAGTGTTGGTATTACAGGCAAAGTCAGCGGCTTTCCAGTGAATGTGGGGAGTCTCTGCTAAAAAAAAAAAAAAATCACTGCTATGTCTATTCATCCTTCTTTCAAGTCCTCTCTCCACCTGCTGACACTATGCCGGTTGTGTCAAATCACTCCTAGATCACCCAGGTGGGGTCATCTCTAACCTGTAACGTGTTTGGATATTGTGTATATTGACATATGGTTTGTTTTGCTGCAGTTGCCCATGACTATTATTTGTATATCTGTTTAATAAAAGATATATTTTAATAGGGACCTTTTTCAGCGATTACTACAGGCAAAATTCGCATTCACTTCAATGGGAACTGGCCACTGCAGTGGGGACAGAGCTGTCAGCTTCCAGCAGTAATCAGCTCAGTGCACGAGTGAAAAGAGCTTCTGTGCAGCGGACACCTGATGATCTATAACTGATGGCCTATCCTGTTGATAGTTTATTAATACTCTACAACTGGATAACCCCTTTAAACTGTCCCCTCAGCAGGCAGACATGGTATAGCCTCTGTGCTGATGTATCGTTGGATTGATTTAAAAGTTTAAAAAAAATCTCAGCATCAAGATGGTGGCTGATGAGCATCAGACAGGGGGCTGCGCTGCAATGCTGTACTAAGGCCGGCTTCACACCAGCGGATGTGCGATTGCTCGTGCCTCAGTGAGACATATCTGCGCTATGAACGAGGCTCTTCTGCGCTCGTATCGGCGTATTTCACGGCACTTTTTCTGCCCCGGACACAAACACTCCGATGGAAATGGTGGATTCATCTAATGAGCCCGGGATGGGTTCCTTCTGCAGCGGATCAGGCATCTCCGCTCACAGCTGCGCATCCTCCCCGCTGACTTCTATGGGGCCGTTGGTGCGCAAATACACAGAAACATAAGTCGTGTTCTATCAGTGCGGCCGAAACGTGTGCAGAAAATACACACATGTGAGCGAAACCACGGAGAGCCGCGGGTTCTTTTCACTGCATACTGTGCGCAAATATATCCGTGTGAAGCCGGCGGAACAGAAGGGAGACCGAAAAATACAAGAAAACCGTGCGAAACCCTGCGGCGTTTCTTACCTGCCGGGCGGAGTCACACGCAGAGCTCTGATATCAGTGTGCTGGATATGTGTATATATATCCTCTGGCTGATAACAGAGACAACAGTGGGGATGAGGGGCTGCTACACTGTAATAGCTGAAGGACCTGTGATGAAGTCTGTCATGTGATCAGTAAATAAGGGGGCGGGGCTTAGCAGTGAGGAGAAGTGGTGGCTGGAGGACCTGTGATGATGTCACTGTCATGTGATGTGATCAGAAGGGGTGGAGCTTAGCAGTGAGGGGGGGGGGACGCGAATTGTGTGCATCTGAGGAGTAATATAGATATATGCGTGAGGAGGAGAAGTGATGGCTGAAGGACCTTTGATGATGTCACCACCATATGATCAATATATAAGGGGGTGGAGCTCAGCAGTGAAAAGTGGTGGCTGAAGGACCTGTGATGATGTCACCATCATGTGATCAGTATATAAAGGGGCGGAGCTCAGCAGTAAGGAGAAGTGGTGGCTGAAGGACCTGTGATGATGTCACCATCATGTGATCAGTATATAAGGGGGCGGAGCTCAGCAGTGAGGAGAAGTGGTGGCTGAAGGAGCTGTAGTACTGTGTGCTCATAGAGCACGGTCAGTACAAGAACAGAGAGCTTGTCCTTTGGGGCTCTCTCACATGGGGGTGTTTTTCATCCGTTTATCGGAAGCGCCGGTGATCTGTGGGCTTCTTTATTTCCATATATAAGCGGTGAAGGTGGTTTCTTTTTGCCTTTATGTACTGAAACCAGTATGTGTCTATACATTGTATAAGATCAGGGTGGAGGGAGAAGGTGCGTGCATGCTTAATTCATTAATGCCCTCCTTGAAGGGGGACAGCTGTTAAGCTGTGAGAGAGGCCATTTTTTTGCCTGCAATGCCTCTAGAGGTTTTTATCTATGTATCCCACCATGTGGTAAAGAATAGAGATGAGCGAGCATACTTGTCCGAGCTTGATGCTTGTTCGAGTATTAGGGCACTCGAGATGCTCGTTACTCGAGGCAAGCACCACCCGGTACTCGAGTCAATTCCATTTCCTTCCCTGAAATTTTTGCGCCATTTTCTGGCCAATAGACATGCAGGGAAGGCATTACAACTTCCTCCTGTGACGTTCCAGCCCTATCCCACCCCCCTGCAGTGAGTGGCTGGTGAGATCAAGTGACCGCCGAGTACTTAAAGCGGTCCCACCCGCAGCTTGCCTCAGACAAACGCTGGCAGAGATTAGGGAGAGTGCTGCTGGTGCTATAGTTGGAGGGTTGGCATCTTCAAGAGCCCCAACAGTCCTTCTTAGGGCCACATCTGACCGTGTGCATTACTGCTGTGGCTGCTGGGAGCAGTTTTGCACAATATTTTTTTTTTTTATATATCGGGTGTGCAGGCTATAGCGTTCTCAGGCTGCAGTCTGTACTACGTAGTATAGGGGCAGTATTGGTCAGGCAGGGACAGCGGGTAGTGTGGAATCCTGTCTAGAAGAACCCCAACGGTCCTTCTTAGGGCCACATCTTACCGGGTGCATTACTGTTGTGGCTGCTAGGAGCAGTTTTGCACCTTTTTTTTTTTTCCTCTTAGGCTATGCAGACTATTGCGTTCTCCGTCTGCAGCCATTATACAGAGTATAGGGGCAGTATTGGTGAGGCAGGGACAGTGCTAGTGTAGAATCCTGTCAATAAGTACCCCCAAAAAAGCACCTGTTTAGGGCTATCTGTGACTGTGTGCATTTAACTCTGTGGCTGCTGGCAGTTGTAGTACCTCACTATTGCACAGCTAGGCCTGCCTGCAGGCTTCTGTATAATTTTTTTCCTGGCTGCAGTGTGCGTTACATAAGCGCTGTCTCCCTCCAACGGCAACCCAATAATAATTCAAAAATTTCTTACACCGCTGTGTGTCTGCCGTCAACTGCATGCACGGTCACAGCCCCCCCCCCCCCCATAGAGGGGAAACTCAGACGCAATATAGCCTGCATTGCATTGCCCAAAAATTAACCAAAAAAAAAAGAAAATCCTTACGGCTAGCTGTGACTCTCTGCATTTCACTGCGTGTCTGCTGTGAGGTCAGGTGTACCAGTATTGCATATTGCACAGCTAGGCCTGCTTGCAGTCTTTTGAATAATTTTTCTCCTGCCTGCAGTTTGTATTACATAAGCGCTGCCTCACTCCAACTGCGCGCCAATAATAATTCAAAATTTTTTACACCACTCTGTCTGCTCTATTCGTAATCCACCATGCTGAGGGCTAGGGGTAGGGCTAGAGGACGTGGATTTCCAAGTGAGGGTGTGGGCATAGGCCGAGTTCCTGGTCCAGGTGAATCGCAGCCGGCTGCTGCGGGATTAGGCGAGAGGAAAGGTTCTGGGGTCCCGAGCTTCATATCACAATTTTTGGGTCCACGTCGTAGACCTTTATTACAAAATGAGCAGTGTGAGCAGGTCCTGTCGTGGATGGCAGAAAGTGCATCCAGCAATGCCTCCAGCAACCTGTCTTCTACGCCGTCCACTGCTGCAACTCTGAATCCTCTTGCTGCTGCTTCTCCTTCCTCCCAGCCTCCTCACTCCATGAAAATGACACATTCGGATGAGCAGGCCGACTCCCAGGAACTGTTTTTGGGCCCCTGCGCTGATTGGGAAAAAATGGTTCCTCCCCCACCTGAGGAGTTTGTCTTGACCGATGCCCAACCTTTGGAAAGTTCCCGGCGTCCGGGGGATGAGGCTGGGGACTCCCGGCAACTGTCTCAAGAGCTTTCGGTGGGTGAGGAGGTCGATGATTATGATGAGACACAGTTGTCTATCAGTGAGGCAGTAGTAAGGGCAGTAAGTCCGAGGGAGGAGCGCACAGAGGATTCGGAGGAAGAGCCGCTGGACGATGAGGTGACTGATCCCACCTGGTTTGCTAAGCCAGCTGATGACAGGTCTTCAGAGGGGGAGGCAAGTGCAGCAGCAGGGCAGGTTGGAAGAGGCAGTGGGGTGGCCAGGGGTAGTGGCAGGGCCAGAGCGAATAATCCCCCAACGGATTCCCAAAGCACCCCCTTGCGCCAAGCCACTGTGCAGAGGCCTAGGTATTCAAAGGTATGCATGTTTTTCAGTGAGAGCGCGGACGACCGATGAACAGTGGTGTGCAACCTTGGTCGCACCAAGATCAGCCGGGGAGCCACCACTACCAGCCTCACCACCAACAGCATGCGCAGGCATATGATGGCCAAGCACCCCACAAGGTGGGACGAAGGGCGTTCACCGCCTCCGGGTTGCACCACTGCCTCTCCCCCTGTGCCCCAACCTGCCACTCAGATCCAACCCCCTCTCAGGACAGAGGCACGAGTATCTCCCGGCCTGCACCCACACCCTCACCTCCGCTTTCCTCGGCCCTATCCAGCAATGTCTCTCAGCGCACCGTCCAGCTGTCACTAGCACAAGAGTTGGAGCGAAAGCGCAAATACGCCGCCATGCACCCGCACGCTCAAGCTTTAAACGTGCACATCGCCAAATTGATCAGCCTGGAGATGCTGCCGTACAGGCTTGTGGAAACAGAGGCTTTCAAAAACATGATGGCAGCGGCGGCCCCGCGCTACTCGGTCCCCAGTCGCCACTATTTTTCATGGTGTGCCGTCCCAGCCCTGCATGACCACGTCTCCCGCAACATTGTACGCGCCCTCATCAACGCGGTTACTGGGAAGGTCCACTTAACAACGGACACGTGGACAAGCACAGGCGGGCAGGGCCACTATATCTCCCTGATGGTGCATTGGGTGAATTTAGTGGAGGCTGGGACCGAGTCAGAGCCTGGGACCGCTCATGTCCTACCCACCCCCAGAATAGCGGGCCCCAGCTCGGTGCAGGTATCTGCGGCGGTGTATGCCACCTACACTAAACCATCCCCCTCCTCCTCCTACGTAACCTCTACCTCGCAATAAGGATGTGTCAGCAGCACGTCGCTAGCAGTCGGTGTGGCGTGGCAGCACAGCGGTGGGCAAGCGTCAGCAGGCCGTGCTGGAACTACTCAGCTTAGGAGAGGAGAGGCACACGGTCCACGAACTGTTGCATGGTCTGACAGAGCAGACCGACCGCTGGCTTTCACCGCTGAGCCTCCAACCGGGCATGGTCGTGTGTGACAACAGCCGTAACCTTGTGGCGGCTCGGCAGCCTCACGCACGTGCCCTGCCTGGCCCATGTCTTTAATTTGGTGGTTCAGCGGTTTCTGAAAAACTACCCACACTTGTCAGACCTCCTCGGCAAGGTGCGCCGGCTCAGCGCACATTTCCGCAAGTCCAACACGGACGCTGCCACCCTGCGGACCCTGCAACATCGGTTTAATCTGCCAGTGCACCGACTGCTGTGTAACGTGCCCACACGGTGGAACTCTACACTGCACATGTTGGCCAGGCTGTATGAGCAGCGTAGAGCTATAGTGGAATACCAACTCCAACATGGGCGGCGTAGTGGGAGTCAGCCTCCTCAATTCTTTACCGTGGTGTGGGCGTGGATGACAGATATCTGCCAGGTCCTTGGAAACTTTGAGGAGTCTACCCAGATGGTGAGCGGCGGTGCTGCAATCATTAGTGTCACCATTCCTCTGCTATGCCTGTTGAGTAGTGCCCTGCAAAGCATAAAGGCTGACGCTTTGCGGTCGGAACAGGAGATGGGGGAAGACAGTATGTCGCTGGATAGTCAGAGCACCCTCATGTCTATATCTCAGCGTGAGGAGGAGGAGGGGGGGAAGAGACAGCTGGACCCACTGCAGAGGGTACCCATCCTGCTTGCCTCTCATCTGTTCAGCGTGTATGGCCTGTGGAGGAAGAGGAGGACCCAGAAAGTGATCTTCCTAGTGAGGACAGCCATGTGTTGCGTACAGGTACCCTGGCACACATGGCTGACTTCATGTTAGGATGCCTTTCTCGTGAGCCTCGCGTTAGACGCATTCTGGCCACTACGGATTACTGGGTGTACACCCTGCTCGACCCACTGTACAAGGAGAACCTTTCCACTCTCATTCCCGAAGAGGAAAGGGGTTCGGGAGTGATGCAATTCCACAGGGGCCTGGTGGACAAACTGATGGTAAACTTCCCATCTGACAGTGGTAGCAGCAGAAGGCGCAGTTCCGAGGGCCAAGTAGCAGGGGAGGCGCGGAGATTAGGCAGCATGTTCAGCGCAGGCAGGGGAACACTCTTGAAGGCCTTTTCCAGCTTTATGGCTCCCCAGCAAGACTGCATCACCACTCCCCAGTCAAGGCTGAGTCGGAGGGATCGTACCACCATCCTCCGTGATGCCTCTGCTCCATACAACTATTGGGTGGCACGAACTTGCGCTGTATTCTCTGGAGGTGCCGGCTTGCCCTGACGCTAGCGTCTTGTCAGAGAGGGTGTTTAGTGCAGCTGGGGGAATCATCACGGACAAGCGTACCCACCTCTCAACTGCCAGTGCCGACAGGCTTACACTCATAAAGATGAACAAAGCCTGGATTTCCCCAGACTTCTCTTCTCCACCAGCGGAGAGCAGCGGAACCTAAAGATTCTTTTCGCTGCACCCTCAGATTAAAGCACTCTTCTCTATCACCAGGAAAACGGGGCATTTATCTTTGTCAATCTGTCTCTGACATTAGTCCTCCTCCTGCTACTCCTCCTCCAGAAACATGTCATCGTGCTTAACGGCCAATTTTTTTTAGCGGCCCAAAAGGCTCATCTAACAATGTTTTTACAATTTTTCAAAGTTTCAAAAGTATTGATACTTCAACATGAACCAATTTTTTTTAACAGGGCTGCCTACAGCCTCTGTTAAAATTAAGCAACATTGAGCTGTATCTTTCCAAAAAATGTTATGGGTTTTACCTGCCCTCTCGGTTGATAAATTTTTCAGAGGTACACTTGTACTCTTGGTACACTTATTTTTCAGACCCACGCCTACACTCTTATCCAACTAATTTTTCCGGCCTTCGCCTACGCTCATGGTACCCCAATGTTTCAGAGCTTGGCCTATACTATTACTGCAGAAATTTTACTGGGGTCTGCCTGCCTATACTTCTGCTACAAGAAAGTTACAGGGGTCTGCCTATACTGCTGCCACTTAAATGTTACAGGGGTCTGCCTATACTGCTGCCACTTAAATGTTACAGGGGTCTGCCTATACTTCTGCCATGTAAATGTTACAGGGGTCTGCCTATACTTCTGCCATGTAAATGTTACAGGGGCCTGCCTATACTGCTGCCACTTAAATGTTACAGGGGTCTGCCTATACTGCTGCCACAAGGATGTTACTGGGGTCTGCCTATACTGCTGCCACAAGGATGTTACAGGGGTGCCGATACTTCTGCCACAAGGATGTTACAGGGGTCTGCCTATACTGCTGCCACTTAAATGTTACAGGGGTCTGCCTATACTTCTGCCACTTAAATGTTACAGGGGTCTGCCTATACTGCTGCCACAAGGATGTTACTAGGGTCTGCCTATACTGCTGCCACAAGGATGTTACTGGGGTCTGCCTATACTGCTGCCACATAAATTTTACAGGGGTTTGCCTATACTGCTGCCACAAGGATGTTACTGGGGTCTGCCTGTACTTCTGCTAGAGAAATGTTACTGGGATCTGCCTATACTGTTACTACAGAAATGTTACAGGGGTTTGCATATACTTCTGCTACAAAAATGTTACTAGGATCTGCCTATAGTGCTGCCACGTAAATTTTACAGGGGTTTGCCTGTACTGCTGCCACAAGGATGTTACTGGGGTCTGCCTATACTGCTGCCACATAAATTTTACAGGGGACTGCCTATACTGCTACCAGAAGGATGTTACTGGTGTCTGCCTATACTGCTGCCACTTAATTGTTACAGGGGTCTGCCTATACTTCTGCTACAGAAATGTTACTGGAATCTGTCTATATTGTTACTACAGAAATGTTACAGGGGTCTGCATATACTTCTGCTACAAAAATGGTACTGGGATCCGCCTATGCTTCTGCTACATAAATGTTACAGGGGTCTGCTTATACTTTTGCAGCAGAAATGTTACTGGGGTCTGCCTTTACTTCTACATAAATGTTACAGGGGTCTGCTTATACTGCTGCTACAAAAATGGTACTGGGTTCTGCCTATGCTTCTGCTACATAAATATTACTGGGGTCTGCCTATACTGCTGCTACATAAATGTTACAGGGGTCTGCCCATACTGCTGCTACACAAATGTTACAGGGGGTCTGCCTATACTGCTGCTACACAAATGTTACAGGGGTCTGCCTATGCTGCTGCTACACAAATGTTACAGGGGTCTGCCTATACTACTGCTACAGAAATGTTACTCGGCTCTGTCTATACTGTTACTACAGAAATGTTACTAGGGTCTGTCTATACTTTTACTACTGAACTGTTACTAATACTGGGCTCTGCCTATACTCCTGCTACTAAAATGTTTCAGGGGTCTGCCAATACTGCTGCTACAGAAATGTTACAGGGGTCTGCCAATACTGCTGCTACAGAAATGTTACTAGGGGGTCTGCATATACTTCTGCAACTAAAATGTTACTGGGGTCTGCCTATACTTCTGCCATGTAAATGTTACAGGGGTCTGCCTATACTTCTGCTAATGAAATGTTACTGGCGTCCGTCTATACTGTTACTACAGAAATGTTACTAGGGTCTCCCTAGACTTCTGCAACATAACTGTTACTGGGGTCAGCTTATACCTTTGCTACAGGAATATCACAGGGGTCTGTGTATACTATGGGTGCACTAAGTCTTCCCATCGCAGTGTTCTACCTATCTGGACACACGTAGCCATAGTCGCTGACACGCGGCTGGTCACCCCGTTAATGAATACCGACAGGGACCGTGACTCCCCTGCCGGTATTCATTAACCAGCACTACTAACCATCGCTGATCCCGGCGCACACTGTGATGTCAGTGTGCACCAGGATCCTCCTCCCCCCCGTTCCCCGACGTCTCCTACCTGTTGGTTCTGCGGGAGCGTCCGGGGGAGAATGCGTCCTGCAACACACTGACGTCACAATGTGCGCGGAAGATCATCGCTGCTGGAGGGCGCTGGGCACAGGAGAAGCGGAGCATCCATGCATCCACAAGGTAAGTACATGGGTCGGGGGGGGGGGGGGGGGGGTTCGCTGTGAGGGGGCAGTCAACGCTGAGGGTCCGCTGTGGGGGGGCAGTCACCGCTGGGGGGGCCTCTGTGAGGGGGCAGTCACCGCTGGGGGTCCGCTGTGGGGGGGCAGTCACCTGTGGGGGGCATTCAGCGCTGGGGGGCCGCTTTGGGGGGCAGATAATGCTGGGGGCCTCTGTGGGGGATAGGTAATGCTGGGGGGCGCTGTGGGTGTCGCTGTTGGCGGGGCCGCTGTTGGTGGTGCTGTCGCTGCTGGGAGGCTGCTGTGGGGTGCGCTGTCGCTGTGGGGGGCCGCTGTGGGGTGCACTGTCGCTGCGGGGGGCCGCTGTGGGGTGCGCTGTCGCTGCGGGGGGCCGCTGTGGGGTGCGCTGTCGCTGCGGGGGGGGGGGGGGGGCGCTGTGGGGTGCGCTGTCGCTGCAGGGGGCCGCTGGGGTGGGGTGCGCTGTCGCTGCTGGGGGCTCATCATTACTAAGATAAGTGAGGTGGAGGCTGGGAGAGGTGAGGGCCTGTGCTATGGGTGTTTTGGGTTGATTAAATACAGTTATACATTACAATTATACATATTTGTTATTTAAACTATAAATATCGTGAATTTATGGATTTTTTTTCTCGAAGTGACACATCACCCGAGTTATGCTCGGTTTTTTGGCGAATATTGACACACCGAGCTCAAAAGGTTGCCCATCACTGGACTTAGGGCATGGAGTGTGGGCCGAAGCCAGCATGTATTTTCTCTCACGTTACCACAGCTATCCCGGGCACTGCAATGGGAGTACTTTATGTACTGTCTGTGGGTTCCTGGGACCCACCCATGCTGTGGGTGCACACAGACTTCCCATAGCGGTGTTGTACCTGCCTGGCACTTTAAATAAAACCCAGACTGACTAGGGCATGGAGTGTGGGCCGAAGCCAACATCTATTTTCTCTCACGTTACCACAGCTATCCGGGGCACTACAATGGGATTTCTTTATGTACCTTCTCTGGGTTCCTGGGACCCACCCATGCTGTGGGTGCACACAGACTTCCCATAGCGGTGTTGTACCTGCCTGGCACTTAAAAAAAAAAAAACAGACTGACTGGGGCATGGAGTGTGGGCCGAAGCCAACATCTATTTTCTCTCACGTTACCACAGCTATCCGGGGCACTGCATTGGGACAAACAAGAGGAGCGATACAGCGCTAATGAGACGTTCACAGCTACGCTAGCATCGGAGTCCGCTCTATGCCCGCGATTACTGAGGGTTTGTGCAGAGGCCTATGTCTTCGGCGCAGTGAAAGTCTGCCATGTTTGGGCACTCTGATTTTCTTTATGTGTACTGTCTTTAAGTTCCTTGGACCCACCCATGCTGTGGGTGCACACAGACTTCCCATAGAGGTGTTTTACCTGTCTGTCCCCAAAACAGTGACAGACTTGGGTAGGGTGCAGAGTGCAGATGGTTTACCCCTTGCGTTGTCGATGAGGTATCCGACACCCAAACAGAATGAGTGGTATGTGGACACATGGAGTCCCTATTGCTATGTCACTCGCAGCACCTTGGGCCACACAAGGTGTTTGATGGGACAGAGGCTGACCCAGGGCCAGCTCACATACTTCCCACACCGAGTATTGCTGAATTGTGGAGATGTGTAGAAGTGCTGGGCTGGCAGCGGAGTCCCCTTTATAACCACGTTTGCAGCTCCTGACGGAGGTGGCACAGGACTGGAATGAAGATTGAACGTCAATTTCTCATCGATTCTCAACAGCATTGTGGGCTATCGCCCCCCCTCCCTTTTAAAGAGGGTCGCTGCCTGGCCCTGCCAACCCTCTGCTGTGTGTGCCTCGGGTTCCTCCTCATCGCAGATGCACTTATAAATAGACATGAGGGTGGTGTGGCTATGAAGTGAGCGTGTGGCACGAGGGCAGCTGAAGGCTGCGCAGGGACACTTTTGTGTGCGCTGCGGACGCAGGGTCATGCAGTGGGTTGGGCAGGATGTAACCCAGGAGAAGAGGCAGCAGTGTGTCCCGAAGGCAGTGCTTGTGCCTAGTTGGAGGTAGTGTGGTGCTTAGCTAAGATGTGCCTTGCTGATGAGGGTTTGTCCGAAGTAAAAATTATTAGGGGGGGGGGGGCACACTCTTGCCACTATTGTGGCTTAATAGTGAGACCTGGAAGCCTGAGATGCAGCCCAGCATGTTGCCTCTCGCCTGCCCTATCCGTTTCTGTGGCGTTTCCATCACTTTCGTAGGTTTTCCAGATTTTCACAAGTGAAAACCTAAGCGGCGCATTGTTCATATAGAAAAATGCTCGAGACGCCCATTGACTTCAATGGGGTTCGTTACTCGAAACGAACCCTCGAGCATCGCGGAAAGTTTGACTCGAGCAACAAGCACCCGAGCATTTTGGTGCTCACTCATCTTTAGTTCTGACCTATCTTTTGACGAAACATGCTGGAAGCTCCCATAGACTCCTATGGGAGCTGGAAAAAAAGGGAGGGGGTTTACCTGTGTATGACGCTCGGGACAGACAGCTGGTGCTATTTAAGCAATAGAAGTTATTCCGAGAATTTTCAACCAGCTTTTTTTCCCTGTGATACTCCTATGTGAATGGACGAGAAAAAGCTAATTAAGCTCAAGACTCTATTGCAGCTATTCTTCCTTGTTGCAATTTTCGGCTGATGCAGCCGGTGTAAAAATGCATCATCCATGTGAATGAAGCCTAAAGCTCATACTACATGCCCTAGATCTTCATGCAAGAATTCCAAGATGTTCACCCCTACTGACTCAAAAGCACAAGAAAAGTTGGTTCCAGAATGCCCAAGACCATATAAATAAGCTGAAGATGTTTTGGGATTCTGTTCTGTGGAGTGATGAAACACAACTGGGAATATTCGGGCCTTTGGATCAGCGGTATGTCTGGAGATGGAAAAATGAAGCAGATGCTGTAAAGAACCCCCTGCCTACAGTGAAGCCTGACAGTGGCTCGGTAATGCTCTCGAGCTGCTTTGCTTCTTTTGGCATTGGAAACATTCAACGTATGGAGGCAAGATGGATTCAGTCAAGTATCAAACTCCCAGGAGGAAACGTCACGCCTTCTATGAAAAAGCTAAAGCTTGGATGTCATTAGACCATCGAAACCTCAAAGTCCACCAAGGCTTGGTTTCAGATTCTGGAGTGGCTGACACAGTCATCTGACTTGCGCCCCATAGAACATCTTTGGTGGGATGTGTAGAAGGCGGTTGCAGCATGCAAACTCAAGTATATAAGCAAACTGGAGACTAGTTCAAAAGAAGAAAAGTTTCCCCCGTGCTCCGATACTTAAAAAGATTATAATAGACCGATGGTCCGTAGGTTACATAAACCAACTTTATTGGTACAACGCACCTTGGCATCCTTGACACGCCTTTCTCATGCATAAAATATAGTTAAAACATTAAAAAACACTTGTATATATACAAAATCTAAAATACACTCACACTTGAGATGCTCACAGCAGACGCTGGTCCGGCGGAAGCTGTGACGTCATGTGGTGGGGGGGGGGGGGACCTTTTGGTCACATGATCAGAGATTTCCCAGAGTGGTACGCAATGTGCATTCCACCTTCCCATTTTTATTCATAGATTGGCTGGAGCACAACGTGCGCTCCTTTGAGGCACGTAATTACGTCATTCTGTCCACCGCACGGACAGATATGGAGAGAATTCTATATAGATAACCATTCATATGAATAATAAAACTAATGATACCGATACCAGTATAAGCATTATAAGAAAGTGCATATATGCAGTGTGCACATAACTATCTATATATACATATATGTATATAGAAAAATTAATTATTAGTAAACTGGAGGACATTGCTGTGATAATTGGGCTACAATTCCTCAGGAACATTTGTCAAAAGCAGATTATAACAGCAAAAGCAGCTCTTTACTGCCCAGAGATCAGGGGTGGCACTATGCCGCTCTTCTGTGTGATTATGTCCGGTTTGTAGGCTGCAGGTCAGGAGGCGGCAAGGAGCTATAGGAGCAGCTAAGTGCTTCAGCCTATGTCAGAGAAAATTGCAAACTTATCAACATGCTCTCTCTCCTAGGAATCAGTAGGAAACCATCTTTCATTGACTCCTATGGGCAGGAGACTTCCATTGACTCCTATGGGCGGTTTGTTAAAAACGTTGCAATTTTCTCTGACTTAAACCTTTGCAATCCAATTTTGGATTCAGGGTTTCCTAGGGTGTCTCTCTCTTTCAGCCATTATACAATGGTGACATCTGCTGGCTAGAGCCAGTAATGCAGTATGCAGAGAAGCCGGCAGTATACAGTAAGAATACCCTGCCTGACATCAGAGCTCCACAGGTTTCAATCAGTATGTAGGAAGACGTCAGACAGTGGATTGGAAAAGGTTAAGGTACCTTGGCACGGGCTGATAAATAACAATTTCTGCCCTCTAGATATGTAGAACTTGGCTCCAGCACTTTGTAGGGCTGGGAAAATTGCAGTGCTCGTCCAAGCGCTATTGCAGTGGCCCAGAGTTAGGGTACCACTATGTCAGTGGTGGCAAACCTATGGCACGCGTGTCAAAGGCGGCACGCAGTGCCCTCCCTGCTGGCACACTCCGCTGTCGGCCGCTCACCACATTATAGGATACCGGATGAGATGCCGCAGCTCCCCTGCTGGTATTCACTGAGCAGTGCTGCTAATCCCGGCGCACACTGTAACGTTATTGTGCAGCTGGGATCCTTCTTCTCCCTCCCCTGACGTCTCCTTCTTGGTTTCGCGAGAGTAGGGGAGGGGGGGGGGGGGGGGAGGCATCCGGCAGCACATCACAGTGTGCACTTGTTTAGGGACATTAGTGTGGGTGAAGGTCAGGGAGTCCCGCACCATACGTGCCTGTGCAAACTACTAGTATTGTAACATTAACCCAGAGCGAGGAGAGAGGTTCTTGGTGGTAGTTTTGATTTACACGTGTACATTGACGTCATAGGACAGCCAAGGGGGATACCTGATGAGTTTTAAAATTAGAGACCAAGTTAAAGCTAGATTCAAGTCCATTTTTCTGATCATTACGGTAAATAAAATGTTGACTGGATTAATTATAGTCAGCAGCGGTTTATAAAATTATACTAGAGATGCCTTATAGGGACTAGTCGATCAATAGGACCTACCTCGACTATGACTTTTCAAAATAGAATGGCCTTAGATATTTTAGCTGAAAGGGGGGTGTCTGAGATAAGATGATAGGGGAGACTTGTTGTACCTACATCCCAGACAACACGCGACCCACAGGTAAAGACACAGTTACCATTAAGAAGCTGACTGCACTAACTAAAAAGAGCTAACCTTTGGGACCAGTACTTTCCATGAATAAGCGGGTGGCAAAGGATCTTGGCTCAGATGGGCATCACTGTTGTATGTGCACTGATTATCTTTTCCGTTCTAGTCTGCTGTGTTATCCCCTGTGTCAGAGAGACCTGTGAAACTGCCGCTGGAAAAGCCGCTCCCACAATGAGTTTGCTGGATGCATCCCCAGAAGGAGTGGACAAGTCTTACACCCCCTTGAAGACCTTAAATCCAACCTTCAATGCGCTCCAGTTATAGGGTCACCCACAGAGGACTGTGAAAATTACCAGGGAGAGTTAGAGAATAGACATTTTAAGGGGGGCTTGTAGTAAACGTGATGATTAGTTATCGTAAAATGTCTATTGATTTGTATAAACTAGATGTATTATGCAGCTGTAGTGATTTAACTCTGTAGAGGGTAATGGCTGCATAATTTCATTATGGTAATTGCTGGACAATGGCATTGTGAAATATAATAATAATAATAATAATAATCTTTATTTGTATAGCGCCAACTTATTCCGCAGCGCTTTCAGGCATGGATAAATGCAAAACAATACAACAATTACAATATAAGGTACATTGGGTTAGACACAAATGGGTTGAGGGTGGTACAGGAGGTGCAGGGGTTGGGGAACATAGGCAATAGGAAATTTTATGTACAGATCATTTATCAGAAGGCAAACAGGGTGGAGCACCATAGGGAGGGGTGGGGGACTAGGTCAGGAGATTTGGTATGCTTCCCTGAAGAGGTGCGTTTTTAAGGCACGTCTGAAATTTCGTGCATCGGGAATTGTCCGGATGCCTTGGGGTAGAGCGTTCCAGAGGATGGGTGCTGCTCTGGTGAAGTCCTGTAGGCGAGCATGAGAGGTTCGTATTACAGGGGTGTTTAGTCTGAGGGTGTTAGCCGATCGGAGTGAGCGGGCTGGGTGGTGTACTGACAGGAGGGAGGTGATGTATGGTGGCGCAGCGCCATGCAGAGCTTTGTGAGTGAGGCAGAGGAGTTTAAATTTAGTTCTGCAGTGGATGGGCAGCCAATGCAGCGACTGGCATAATGCAGAGGCGTCTGAATAACGACTGGATAGAAAAATGAGTCTAGCTGCTGCATTTAGTATGGATTGGAGTGGAGCGAGTCTAGTGTGGGGGAGGCCGATGAGTAGCGAGTTGCAGTAGTCAAGCCGGGAGTGGATGAGCGCAACCACGAGCGTCTTTAGCGTGTCCGTGGTTAGGAACGGACGTATTTTAGCAATATTTCTGAGGTGCATGTGGCATGTTTGGGCCAGAGATTGGATATGGGGGGTAAAGGAGAGGTCAGAGTCCAGTGTGACCCCAAGGCATCGGGCATGCCGTCGGGGGGTTATGATGGTGCCAGACACTGGAATGGAGATGTTGAGGGGAGGTCGGTTAGAAGGTGGAAAGACAAGGAGGTCAGTTTTAGAGAGGTTTAGTTTGAGAAAAAGGGAGGACATAGTGTTAGAGACAGCGGACAGACAGTCGGTGATATTTTGGAGGAATGGTCCAGAGATCTCACGAGAGGAGGTGTATAGTTGGGTGTCGTCAGCATAGAGATGGTATTGGAGGCCGAATCTGTGGATTGTTTGTCCAATTGGGGCAGTATAGATAGAGAAAAGAAGGGGACCAAGGACCGAGCCCTGGGGTACCCCGACAGCGAGAGGAAGTGGAGCAGAGATAGAACCAGCAAAGGAAACACTGAAAGAGCGGTCAGAGAGGTAGGAGGAGAACCAGGAGAGAGCAGTATCCTTTAGACCAATAGAGTGGAGCATAGTGAGAAGGAGATTATGGTCGACAGTGTCAAATGCAGCAGACAGGTCAAGGAGGATTAGTAGAGAGTAATCACCTCTCGACTTTGCAGTCATCAGGTCATTTGTTACTTTTGTAAGGGCAGTTTCGGTCGAGTGTAGAGAGCGGAAACCAGACTGGAGGGGGTCGAGGAGTGAGTTGTCAGAGAGAAAGCGAGTAAGCCGAGAGTAGACCAGGCGTTCCAGTAATTTGGAGATAAAGGGGAGGTTTGAGACGGGTCGGTAGTTAGCAGCATTAGTCGGGTCCAGAGTTGGTTTTTTAAGCAGAGGGGATATAATGGAGTGTTTGAATGAGGAGGGAAAAGTGCCAGAGGTTAGGGAGAGGTTGCAGATTGTGGTAAGGTGAGTAATGAGAGCTGGGGAAAAGGAGCGGAGGAGGTGAGAGGGGAGAGGGTCGCTGGCGCAGGTGGTAGGGCGGGCAGTGGAAAGGAGCCTGGAGACTTCTTCCTCTGTCGTTGGTTCTAGCGTAGATAGTGAGTAGGTGCTGGGTGCAGTGCTGATGGAGCTGGGATCAGGGCTAACCATGCAGCTTTCAGAGATTTCTTTTCGAATGTGGTCGATTTTTTTCTTTGAAATAGGCAGCTAGTTCTCCAGCAGTCAGGTCTGTCGCAGGGGCCTGTTCCTTGGGGCTGAGGAGGGAGTGAAATGTCTCAAAGAGTTGTTTGGGGTTGTGGGATAGTGAGGAGACAAGGGAGGTGAAATAGACTTGTTTGGCATGGTGAAGGGCTAGGTTATACATTTTAAGCATGAATTTGAAGTGGAGGAAGTCTGCTGGCAGCTTTGACTTTCTCCACAGCCGCTCGGCGCACCTAGAGCACCGCCGGATGAAGCGCGTTTGGGACGTGAGCCAGGGTTGCCGTGGTCTGCGTTTGACAGCTCGCGTCACGGGCGGTGCCACTTCATCCAGGGCACGGCTGAGGGTGGTGTGGTAGTATTCGGCTGCCAGGTTAGGGCAGAGGAGGCGAGAGATGGGCGATAGGGAGGACTGAATAGTTTCAGCAAACTGTTTAGTGCGGACAGACTGGAGGTTCCTAGAGGTGCGATAGATAGGAGGGTCAGGAGAGATGCTAGGGTGCCTGATGGAGAAAGAGAGAAGGTTGTGATCCGAGAGTGGAAGTGGGGAGTTAGTAAAGTGAGAAGCAGAGCAGAGACGGAGGAAAACTAAATCGAGAGTGTTACCATCTCTATGAGTGGGGGAGACAGAGATTAGCGATAGGCCAAGGGAGGAGGTAAGTGTTAAGAGCCGGGAGGCAGATGAGGAGCTAGAGTCGTTAGTAGGAATGTTGAAATCACCAAGGATGAGGGTTGGGATTTCACAGGATAGGAAGTGGGGGAGCCAGGCAGCAAAGTGGTCTAGGAACAAGCGGGTAGGACCTGGGGGGCGGTAAATAACTGCGACACGCAGAGGCAGTGGGCGGAAGAGTCGCAGGGTGTGGACTTCGAAGGAGTGAAAGGTAAGCGAGGGAGCTGCGGGAATGACCTGGAAGGTACAGTTTGGGGAGAGGATGATGCCTACTCCTCCACCGCGTCTGTCATCCGATCTGGGGGTGTGGGAGAACTGCAAGCCATCATAGGACAATGCAGCGGGGGAGGTAGAATCGGACTGCTGTATCCAGGTTTCCGTGAGGGCGAGCAAGTTCAAGTGTTTAGTGGTGAAAAAGTCATGGATAGTTGGGAGTTTGTTACACGCAGATTGGGAGTTCCATAGGGCGCATTTGAATGGGGCAGGGGGGGCATTTTGGTAGAGAACAGTACGGGGTGGGCCTGGGTTGGGAGAGATGTCCCCTGCAGCTAGGAGTAGCAGAGTAGCAAGGGTGAGCACGTGGCTAGGGGATTTGTGTGGGTGTCTGAGGTGTTTCTTTGCAGTATTAGGGGGTTGAAGGCGCCTTAGGAAGTTGAACAGTGCATGGGAGCCATACATAGGTGAGGAGAGGAGGGAAGGGCTGATGTGGATGGAGTGTGTTGGGGCTGGGCATTGGTAGAAAGTGTGCATGCTTGAAAAGAGGATAGTGATGGAGACCAATGCAAAGAGGAGAGCATTTTGCTCCAGTCTTTGGGCAGTTGTGCATGTTACCTGTCTCCTGCACTGTCGAACTGCGCTGTATAACTGCATCATTCTAC
This sequence comes from Eleutherodactylus coqui, assembly GCF_035609145.1. Lineage (NCBI taxonomy): Eukaryota > Metazoa > Chordata > Amphibia > Anura > Eleutherodactylidae > Eleutherodactylus > Eleutherodactylus coqui. Next base: position 43,545,064 of record NC_089837.1, read on the forward strand.
AGCATCAAACACTTGTTGCTGGACACTTAGTGCTGGGGACATCAGGTGAGGCTGCCTCGGGTGAGGCATGGAGGGTAGAACTGACTTTAAAGTTCTGGCTCCAGGACTTCAGCTGGGAGTGGCTTGTTACATATCACTAGTCAACCAGCTGACCCCACCTTTAGATGGCTAATGAACAAGATGGGGGGGGCTTTATTGCCCTCTTACAAAAACAAACTGTGTCCAGCAACACTAAGATGAGACAGGGAGAAAACTATTTGGGGGAGGTGATGAGGAAAATACATAAAGTACAAATAGAGTCAATTCAATTTATATGAAGCAATGGGACATACCATTGCGCACAGAAATATGTGTGTTCTATAAAGTTAGCCTAATATAAAGCTCCTCTGCAGCCTCTAAGAGTTAAAGTCACATTCCTATACTGTATTACTTGTATCCACGTTGGGCGTCTTCCCAGCCCTCCCCCACTCTCAACTTCTGAGACAAAGAAACTACTTTTGCCTGACCACATGTTGAGGAGACAAAGACTGGCTAATACACTGACGTTTCGGGTTTCTGTTCATGGAGGAATAAAGATTTGAAAATTATTTTAAAAATCTACATCTGATGCTGCCTGGTCTACGCTTTATAATCTTGAGGACTATGAGGTCTTGATCCGGACCGAACTGGGCTGTTGCATCCATCTACTCCTCGCTGTATGCATTACAGGATATCAGAATCTGATTTGAATCGATTCTATGTGAGTGCTGCAGTTGATTTATATTGTTTATTGGCTCATACACTGGACTTGAGAGAGAGGTAGGGAAGGGGGTGGGGAGAATTCTATATGTTACTGATGTAATGTGTTATACGCCCATAAAGGGCAGGTATTATGTGTTTCAATAAAACGAGGGTCTGAGCATTGTACGCCCAGATCCAGTTTAGACTTGAGACTTATAGCTTGTGTCTGACTTGGTCGCATGTCATTCTATACAATTAGAAAGCTACAGAATACCCTGAAACCTGCTGGAGAAAATACCATCCAGTACACTTGGATCTGGGGTAAGTGCCAAAACTACCTCAGTTTCTCATTAAAGATTTGTAGTACCCTTCTGGGTCACTATACTTATCAACTGGATAGTTTTAGTGGCAGCAGCAGCGTCGAGCAGAGGAGGGCAGGGTAAATATATGGATCTCGGAGGGGGGGAGTGAGGTTACTACAGGGGCCACTGTGGGATGTCACAATTACTATTGGGCCCGCTGTGGGGTGTCACTATTACTACTGGGGACCACTATGGGGTATCACCATTACCGCTGGGGCCGCTGTGGGATGTCACTATTACTGCTGGGGGCTGCTCTGTGATGTCACTATTCCTACTTGGCTAATGTGGGATGTCACTTTTACTACTGGGGCCACTGTGGGATGTCACTATTACTACTGGGGCCACTGTGGGATGTCACTATTACCACTGGGACCACTGTGCGGTGTCACTATTACTACTAGAGGTCCACTGTGAAATGTCACTATTATGACTGGGTCCACAGTGGGGGGTCACTATTGTCACTGGGGCCGCTCTAGGGAGGATGGTCACTATTGTCACTGGGGCCACTCTGGGGGGGGGGGGTCACTAATACCGCTGGGGCCGCTCTGGGGAGGGGGGGGGGGTCACCCTTACCACTGGGGCCACTCTGTGGGGGGGGTTCACCTTTACCGCTGGGGCCGCTGTGGGGGGGGGGGGGGGGTCACTATCACTGCTGGGATATGTTTACAAGAGGTGAAAATGCTGCAGCATGTCCTCAGCGTAGATTTCTGTGGCAAATTCCGCAGCATTTCCGCATCCAAAAGTAGTCAAAATCTGCACCCTGTCTATTTTTAAACAGCCTTATAAGCCCTGCCGCCTGACATGTTGGCACTTTGCGATAAAAAAGTGGGTTTTGGGTTGCAGTTTGAGCACTCGGTCTCTAAAAGGTTCGCCATCACTGCTCTAGGTGGTGTGTGTCTACCGCAGTTGGATTGTCTGTGTATATGAGAAGCAAGTTAAGGGACATAGCAAGTGAGGAATAAGAGTTTCTCCTTCATGACCGAAGTGTTCTCTCAAGAGTTCTACCATCAGACAACTGAGACTGATGATGACTGTACTACGGGAGAATAGGGACTTACCAAAGTGTTGTACTTAAGACTGTCTTTTGTAAGTTGCTCTTGGAAAATCTAAGTTGGAAATTGTGATTGAAAGAAAACAGTGTGCCTCCGGTTTGAAACTACATCTTTGACTAATTTACTCGACTCAGGTGATTTATCACTGAGAAGAGACACTGGCGTCTCGTGAACAGATATGGAACTTTCAGAACTTAGGATGGTTAAGGGTCGTGTGTTTCAAGGTACTGAGAGGAGACTATAGCGCCATCGTGACCTCACGTTATCTTGCATCCCCCGGCCAAAGCTAAGACCCCGGCTGCTGCACTATCATTGTTGAAGAGAGGCTCAATAGAAAGTCGATGGGCCGATTTTTTTCAGCTAGTGAGCTGCGACAGCACTTGGCTGAGCCCTTCAGTTGGCTCCTTCTAGCGATTAGTGAGGGTCCCAACAGCAGACCCCCAACAAGCAAAACTTTTGACATATGCCCATGACATCTCAAAAGATTTTTTAGGCCGCCTGCAGACGGGCGGGATTTCCGCCGCTGGAAGCTGCCATAGGATTGCGTTAACAAACGCAATCCTAGGCAGACGGCCGCGATTTGGCCGCGCAAAATCTCTCGCAGCAAACAAATCGCAGCATGCTCTATTTCTGCGAGCCCCGTGCAGAAACGTCACTCACCGGCCGCCGGCTCCTCTCTGCGCATACGCCGGCAGCCGGAACAGAAAAGGGCCGGGGCCGCGGGAGAGGTGAGTGCCTGCGCTGCTCTCTGCAGACGTTCGAGTCAGGTCCCGCTGCGAGAATTCTCGCAGCCGGATCCGACACGGCCGTCTGCAGGCGGCCTTAGAAAGAACAGTTACACCACAGGCTAGTTTAAGTTATCTCAAAATACATTTTAGCACTTCTTCACTCTGACGCCGCGGGTTCAGTTTTCCTGCTCATTTATGGCAGCAGAAAAACATAATTCATGGGTCAAATGGATCTCATGGGTCATGGGTCAAATGGCGTGGAGTGATGACATCACCAGTGGCAGACCACGAGAAGTACTCACATACTCACTGACAAGTAGTCGTTTGACTTGCACACTAAGGGTGTCAGGCTACCTAGTACGTGTAGTGCACCATGCAGGCTTACAAGGTGTGAGTGGTTGTTCATCAGTACCTTGCACCTGTGTAATGCCCCTTCATAAAGCAGTCTAGCTGTCTGGGGTTGTGGTGCCTCTACCTGCCCTCTTGTATTAGTACATTGGTAAGTATATGGCTGCTCTCTGTAACAGTTAATGGCGGTTGAATAACTTTGATATCCAGTTCAATATCATCCTGCAACGTTAAACTAAAGGAAGGCAAAATCCGATGCATTAATCTTTTTTCAGCATTTTTCACGTTCGAAATAGGAATCTGGTTTCCTTGTAAAAGGTTTTCCACATATAAAAATCAAAACAACGTCTTCCTTGTGTAAATTATTCGAGGATACCTACATCTGGTATGAGTAGTAAAACATTTCCCACATTGTGAACATGAATATGGCTTCTCTCCTGTGTGACTTCTCTGATGCATCATAAGATCAGATCTCAGGATAAAACATTTCCCACATTCTAAACATGAAAAATCACTTAAGCCCTGTGTGAATTTTCTGGTGTCTAACAAGATCTGATTTCAGAATAAAACATTTCCCACATTCTGAACATGAAAATGACTTCTCTCCTATGTGAATTTTCTGATGTCTAACAAGATCTGATTTTTGGACAAAAGATTTCCCACATTCTGAACATGAATATGGCTTCTCTCCAGTGTGCATTCTCTCATGTATAACAAGTTTTGATTTCTGGGTAAAAAGTTTACCACATTCTAAGCATGAGTGCACCGACTCTCCCGTGTGAAGTCCCTGATGTCTAACAACCTCTGATTTTAGCAAAAAACATTTCCCACATTCTGAACATGAAAACGACTTTTCTCCTGTGTGAATTCGCTGATGTCTACCAAGATCTGATTTTTGGATAAAAGATTTTCCACATTCTGAACATGCATATGGCTTTTCCCCTGTATGAATTCTCTCATGTATAACAAGTTCTGATTTCCGGGTAAAAAGTTTCCCACATTCTAAACATGAGTGCACCGACTCTCCTTTGTGAATTCTCTCATGTGCATAAAAGTACGATCTAGATGCAAAACATTTCCCACAGTGTGAACAAGAATACGGCTTCACCCCTGTGTGGACTCTCGTGTGTGTAAAAAGAGCTGATCTTCTTAAAAACTGTTTTCCACATTCACCACACTGAAACTTTTTACCCTTTTTGTGAGTTGTAGGTGAGGTAACAATCTGTGATTGGTCAGGAGAAGATTCCTCATGATTAGGGGGATTATATGACAGATCTGTACTGACAAGCTGTGGATGTACATGAAGGGTGATGAGGTTTTCTGCTGAAGAGCGCTGCATGATATCTTCATCTTCTACTTTATAATTACACGATAACATGAAGTTTTTTTCCGAGTTCTCAGGGGGATTATCTGTTAGGATTAAGGGGGGAAAAAAAGGATTTCGTGACTTTAAATTTTTTCAAATCACAAAAAGTACAAAAATTTTAGAATTTGTATTAGGCTGGAAACACAGTTTGGGCTTTTCACGTCATTCGAGCAGCAATTTTTGAGACAAACGCAGAATTGGTACCAACAAGGCTTAGAAATAAAAGTGCTTTTTTATATTTTCTATACCGAGACAAAAATTATACACGTGATTCCGGCCTTTGTATGTACTCCGCCTTAAACTGAACAACAAGCGAACCAATTAACGTTCGTCATTCATTCACCGGCAGCGTTTACACTGAATGATTATTGTACAGTTTCGCACAATCCAGCTATAACCTTAATGATAATTGTTCCGTGTAAAAGCCCCCTTAGACACAAACCGTTACCAGCATTTTTTCTGATAAAAAGTGCATCTAATAGTCTGAAAAATATGACAAATATATATTTATTTTTTTGTTTTCTCCACTACATATGTAACGCTCTTCTTACCTTGTGATATTGGAGGCTGGTGGTTCTCCATCATGATGTCCTTGTACAGATCCTTGTGTCCTTCTAAATACTCCCACTCCTCCATGGAGAAATAGACAGTGACATCCTGACACCTTATAGGAACCTGACAACACAATGATACAGTCATTACCCAGACTCCTCTAGTGCCGTTACTGTATAATTACCCAGCATTTCCAGCAGTTTCACCTCTCCAGTCAGCAGCTCAGTGATCTTGTTGGTGAGTTCTAGGATCTTCTGTTCATGTATCGGTAAGTGAGGAGGAGCCTCTGTGATGGGGCTCTGGCTCCTGCTCCATCCTCCTGACTCATGGAGATGGCTGTTGGGAGTCGCACCAGCACCCGATGTTTTCACTATTATGTAATCCTGAGTATGGAGAGAGACATGTAGAGAACTAAACTCTGTATTCCTCCATCAGTAGAATGATAGAGATTGTGATCCCGCTGTATATAAGGCTCTACAAGGGAGACTAGATGGACCATGTGTTCTCCTCCCGACACCAATATTTGAAATTTCTATATGGATGTCAACTTAGTGGCAAATATCAAAGTCTATGTGTTCCTGCTGGTTCCTGGCTGTTGGTTGGTTCCTCCTCATCACAACAAGCCTACTTACCATTCTCATTGCTTCTACAACATTACTATTAGCTCATTGGTTCCCACCATACAGAACTGACCATATTGGTGGCCGATCTTCACATTCTCTGCTGCTCAGTTCTTTAGTTCTCCCTCACTTGGAAAGTCTGGAAGCCGTTATACAGGACACTGGATTGTCCCTGTTACTTCCTATAATATATTTTCTCTTCCCTTAGTCTGACTTGTTACATAATACAATAAAGATGATAGAAATATAGAAAAGAAAAAAAGCAGGGAAGCTCACCTGTTCAAGGAACCCACACTTCACTGCTACCACAGCCACATCCCTCGTGTCAAATTACCTGCACAGTCCCGGCGGTTTGGGCAAAGGCAATCCACAAAAGAGGAACTTGATTTGACTTCTGATGGAAATGTGTTCTGCTTTATTACAAGAGTACCATAAAATCAGGGTACAGAGAACGCGTTTTGAACTCTAAACGGAGTTCTTGCTCACATCATACAAAACTCGTTTCCAGAGCATATGTTTGGTAACCACTGATTGGCAGCGCTGAGGTGGTTAATTCATCAGGTGTTGTTTATAACTAATATGCTTAGTTTGTCTATTTAAGAAATCACATGAATGAGGAACTTTGAGCTAAACAAGAACTCAGTTTAGAGTTCGAAACGCGTTCTCTGTACCCTAATTTTATGGCACTTTTGTAATAAAGCAGAACACATTTTCATCAAAAGTCAAATCAACTTTCTCTTTTATGAAATACAGAAGGTTTACCTCTCCGGTCAGCAGGTAGATGATCTCTAAGGTGAAGCTTAATATCCTCTTGGTCATCTCATTGCTGTCCTTCTCCATCCTCAGTGGGTCATTCATGAGGACCATTTTGGATGAGGACATGAGAGAACTGGAGGAACTGGAGGGTTCTAGTACTGCCGGCCCTTTATGAGAGAAGGAGAGACTCTAAATCATACGGGGACATCATCATGTGTGATATACAGAACCTCACTCACTGAGCATTGAGAGACGCAGGTTCTCAGAGCCGTCACCACATGTATGCGGGTATGTTCACAAGGACGGCAGATGTTTGCTGGAGATATTGACATTCCAGGGCAAATTCTGCTGCAAATCTGCATCCATTATAATCAGTGGGACTCTGCGCTATAATCCATATCATACAGATTTTTTCCACATTCAGATATGTAATCGCCGTGCAGAAAAAAAACATAAAAGTTACGTGTCACTTTTTGTGGATTTCATGCCGGGAATTACGCACTCAGATTAGCATAAATCCACAGTTCGCGGTGTGGAAAAATCCATGTTGAATTCTGCAATCTGAACCCCTTTAAAGAGCCACTCTGGGGATATTTTTCATTCACTATGTAGGTATCCCCCAGTGTATATAAGTGGACTAGTGTTACCTTGGTTAGTTATTCCTTCCTGTCTGAGACTTCCGGCCTCCTTCTCCTCAGATGGTCATGTGATCTCAGTCCTGACCAGCCAAGATCTACTTTGGGTTATGTATTCAGCTTCTAGTCCGTTTCACAGTCTGTGTGATGCTGATACATGGATTCTACCACAAAAACTGACTAGAAGGGGACACTGACACTTCTATCACAGTTACTGATGATGATCACACAGCTGCTGTCACACAGGTATAATAGAGGGGATCACAGCTCATCCTTCTGACTCTATACTTATGGTCTTTGGCTTATTTAGGTGAACATAGATGGTAATGATAATTAAAGGGATTGTCCAGTTTTAAACTATTGAGAGGCATATATTCAGAATAGGCCATCAATAGAAGATCAGCAAGGGCCTAGTGTCCAGGATCCCCACTGATCAGTGCGCTCGTGCCCTGAGCTGATTTTTTTAGTAAACAGATAGCTCCGTTCTCACTGCAGTGGCCAGGGTTGGTATTACAGGCAAAGTCAGCGGCTTTCCAGCGAATGTAAGGGGTCTTTGACTAGGTTGAACTAATATTTCTGTTCATCCTTCTTTCAAGTCCTCTCTCCACCTGCTGAGACTCTCCGCATGCTATGTCTAATCACTCCTAGATCGCTCAGGTGGGGTCCTCTCTTACCTGTAACATGTCTGGATATTGACATATGGTTTGTTGTGTTACAGCTGCCCAGGACTATTATTTCTATATCAGTTTAATAAAAGTTATATTTTAATAGGGACCTTTTTCAGTGATTCCTACAGGCATTTACTTCAATGGGAACTTTGCCTGTAATACCAAGCCTGGCCACTGCAGTGGAGACAGAGCTGTCAGCTTCCTGTAGTGATCAGCTCAGTGCACAAGTGTAAACAGCTCATCAGAAGGACTCCTGTGCAGCGCACCCTGCTGATCTACTAACAATGGCCTATCCTGTATTCTATTGATAGGCAAATGGACAACCCCCTTTTAACTGTCCCCTCAGCAGGCAGAAATGGTACAGCCTTTGTGCCGATGCATCGTTGGATTGATTTGAAAGTAAAAAAACTCAGCATCAAGATGGGTTCTATTCACTGCATTTTGCATTTTTACTGCACAAATACATCCGTGTGTAGCCGGCCTAACAGAAATGGGACCGAAATACGTAAGAAAACCGTGCAACACCCTCCGGCGTCTCTTACCTGCAGTCCGGAGTCACACAGAGAGCTCTGATACTGTAATATAATATAGCTGATATCAGTGTGCTGGATATATGTGTATATATATCATCTGGCTGACAGCAGAGACCAGGACCCGCCACACTGCAATATCTGAAGGATCTGCGATGATGTCACCATCATGTGATCAGTATATAAGGGGCAGAGCTAGTCGTGAGGAAAAAAAGGAGGCACAGGAGATATTAAAAATCAGTTTGCTGGAATTGCTGAATAGTGCTGAAGAAGAAGTTAATATGCGAGGAGGAGAAGTGCAGGATGAAGGACCTGTGATGATGTCACCACCATGTGATCAGTATATAAGGGGTGGAGCTCAGCTGTGAGGAGAAGTGGTGGCTGAAGGACCTGTGATGATGTCATTGCTATGGTAGTATGCTGATGGTCATGTGACACGACTGGGTGAAGCTCCCATGTTATGTATGGAGTAGAACAAATTGGTGACTTTGTGGGTTTGTTGTCTTTAAAGGGGTTGTCCCGCGCCGAAACTGGTTGTTTTTTTTTCAATAGCCCCCCCGTTTGACGCGAGACAAACCCGATGCAGGGGTTAAAAAAAAAAACGGATAGTACTTACCTGAATCCCCGCGCTCCGGTGACTTCTTACTTACCTTGCGAAGATGGCCGCTGGGATCTTCACCCTCGGTGGACCGCAGGTCTTCTGTGCGGTCCATTGCTGATTCCAGCCTCCTGATTGGCTGGAATCGGCACACGTGATGGGGCGGAGCTACGAGGAGCAGCTCTCTGGCACGAGCGGCCCCATTCAGAAGGGAGAAGACCGGACTGCGCAAGCGCGTCTAATCGGGCGATTAGACGCTGAAATTAGACGGCACCATGGAGACGAGGACGCTAGCAATGGAACAGGTAAGTGAATAACTTCTGTATGGCTCATATTTAATGCACGATGTATATTACAAAGTGCATTAATATGGCCATACAGAAGTGTATACCCCAACTTTGTTTCGCGGGACAACCCCTTTAACCCCTTCTAGCCCAGTGACTTAATATTATCCTTAAAGGGGTTGTCCCGCACCGAAACGGTTTTTTTTTTTCAACCCCCCCCCCCCCCCCCCCCCCGTTCGGCGCGAGACAACCCCGATGCAGGGGTTAAAAAAGAACACCGGACAGCGCTTACCTGAATCCCCGCGCTCCGGTGACTTCTTACTTACCCGCTGAAGATGGCCGCCGGCATCTTCTCCCTCCATGGACCGCAGGGCTTCTGTGCGGTCCATTGCCGATTCCAGCCTCCTGATTGGCTGGAATCGGCACGTGACGGGGCGGAGCTACACGGAGCCCCATTGAGAAGATAAGAAGACCCGGACTGCGCAAGCGCGTCTAATTTGGCCATTAGACGGCGAAAATTAGACGGCAACCATGGAGACGAGGACGCCAGCAACGGAACAGGTAAGTGAATAACTTTTGATAACTTCTGTATGGCTCATAATTAATGCACAATGTACATTACAAAGTGCATTAATATGGCCATACAGAAGTGTATAGACCCACTTGCTGCCGCGGGACAACCCCTTTAATGGTCTTGCTGGGATTTGCCCTGATGCTGCCCCCCCCCCCCCCCTTCCCAATGTAGGGAGATCCCAGCAGTCCTGTGTGCACATAGTTACAGCACTTTGTGTTCCCCGTCGCCGCGGGGCGCACTCACACGGCGTGCGGTTGTGGGGATGCGCTGCAGATTTATGGGCCCTAACTCTGTGTATTCCCATTCTCTTGCATTTTCTTCTACATGTGTTCATCCACAGTGAGCGCTGCGGACGTCCTGCTCTTCTTGTTCGTCGTTCATGTTACACAGGCATGTATATCGGTTTAACCAGCGCTCATTCAGTTCCTCTCAGTCACTTATACAGCAAATGGGAAGACTGAACGATTCTTGTTTGAATGAGCCAACGATGTATCTGCTGTATAAACAGGCATGGCAGTTCTGTACAAACTGTTTGGGTAAGAATACAAGGAGAGAACAACAGAAAGGACACCATTGTAGGCATTTACTACAGATCACCTGGACAAGCAGAAGATATGGATGAACTTTCTACATCAGATGGCCAAGCTCTCCCAAAAGCATAACATAGTAACTATGGGAGATTTTACCCATCCAGACATTTGTTGGTAATCTCTCTCAAGTACAAGTAATGGATCCAACAAATTCTTATCCGCTCTTGCTGACAACTTTATCTTCCAAAAGCTAGAAGAGAAAACAAGGCGATCTGCTATCTTGGACCTAATTCTTACCAACAGGGAGGGAATGGCTGAGGCAGTAATGGTGGCTGGGACCTTAGGAGGCAGTGATCATGATATACTTGAATTGTGGATAAAAAGGGGAGGAAGACCTGAGAAAACTCAGACCTCAGGGTTGGATTTCAGAAAAGGCTGATTTTAATGAACTCAGAAAGAGGAGAGGAAGAATCCAATGGCTGGATGTTGTTAAGGACAGAAATGTCCAAGAAGATTGGGAAATATTGCGAAATGAGATTTTAAAGCACAATCATTAACAATCCCTAAAAGAAGGAAGAATGGGAAGCATTTAAAGAGACCAGGATGGATGAACACAGAACTTGCACACATGTTAAAAAGGAAGGAAAATGAGAGCCGTAGGACCAACTCCTCCACCCGGACACAGCTATCAGCGGGCCTCCGGGAGTCCATGATACCCAGCGACAGACTTTGTAATTTCCTGCTGGCGGGAGTCGGGGAAGCAGCGCTACACTCCAGAACGCAGCGGCTGCTCACTCTGCAGCCGGAGCCCCATATATCCCGCCTAACCCCTTCTGTACAAACATATTAACACTCTCAGTGCCTGGTTAGATAAGGGCACAGTGCACCCTGTGTCTATAGAGACATCCATCTTCCCCTGTGATGGTGCCATGTTAAGACAGGGAGCAAGGGAGTTGCAACACCTCACTCTATAAGGGTCTGGCTGAACTATAAAGAGCTTGTTAAACCCTCTGTGTGGACCCCTCCTCCTGTATTATAGGAGAGGTATATGCAGAGACGCGAAAATGAAGTCCGCCAAACTAGCCTACAGACCCCAGGCGCCGCCAGCGCAGTCTAAACTGGCACTTTCGCACTGTATAACCACAACAAACAAGAAGAACCGAGAATAGGGGAATAGCTCTTGTTACCACGCTTTCTATTGTTAAAATCCTCGCTGTGTTATTTCCTCGTAAGAGGACACTGCGAGGAAGAAATTATGCGTAACTAACAATCGCACAGACACCACCGAGACTCCAGCAAACCTGAAATACAGAACTAATTCAGGATGGTTAAAACTAGAGAAAGATACAGCAGATACACCAAAACTTACCAAAAACCAAATAGAAATGGACAAATACATAAAGAAAAAACACCATTCTCCTGCTGCACAAAAGTCCAAAACGACTTACGAAACTCCACCTAATCAAGATATGATCAGATTGGACAAAGAATGCACGTCTGTTAACTCTGACCAGGATGAAGACCAAGAAAAAGAGCCAATTTCTTGCTCTTTCATTAAAAAAATACTGCCTCAATCCCTCTCCCCAGTTATGCAGGAACTCGCTGATATCAAAACGGATGTCAAGCTCATAGGCCGCAGGGTGAAAGAACTAGAAAACTCTCAACAAGAGTTGTTTCAGCACAGTGAAGCGATACAGAACAACTTGAAAACCCAACAAGATCACCTGAATCAAGCCCTCCTTCTAATGGAGGATCAGGAAAATAGAAGTAGGAGGAAAAACATCAGATTTAGAGGTCTTCCTGAATCTATAACAGCTGAAGGCCTTAAGTCGGTGGCCATGCAAATATTCCAAACCCTGCTAGGAGAAGAGAGAGCGAGAAAAAATCGTGATTGAACGTATACACAGAGCTCTCCGCCCCAAGTCTGTCACCTCAGCTTTACCACGAGATGTTATATGTGGACTACTCAGCTATGTGGATACCGCAGCAATTCTACAAAAAACACGCGAAGTCCAAGAAATTCTATTTGAAAGCAACAAATAATGCTCTTCCAAGACATAGCACCAAGCACATTGGCTAAAAGCCGCCTAATGAAATGTCTCACAGATGCCATGAGGGCATAAAGACTTCCAGTAAAATGGTTATTCCCCTTTGGCTTTGCTACATTTAAAGAGGGACAACAAATCACTATTAGGACCCCAGAAGACTTAAAAGGAGCCTGGAAAAAGATGGACATCCCACCAATTGATATCCCATCTTGGCTACCAGTGCAAAATCATCAACTGACCCCTCAGCTCACGAAACCAGAAGGCTGGAAGATCAGCTCCAAGTTCAAACCATCCAGAAGAACCAACATCTTAACTAACTAACCTGATGCATCTACATTCAACAGTCAAGACATTCATCAGGCCGAATTTCTCGAGTCGCTGGTTTCTCTCCTTTTCCCCTCCCTTTCTCTTTTCTCTCAAATTTTCAGGTAAAGAGAGATGCCCTACATTGATGGAAGGGACCTTACAGAAGAAGGAGGGGAGAGACGGTGAACGACTTCGATAGTTATTTCAGAAACTTGTGAGTTAAATCTGTCCCCTACACTGATGCTGACCTACGATTGCCTGCCCTTCTGCTGAGCTGGGGGCCCCTGTAAAATTAACACACACACCCCTTCTGAAGGGGGTGTGGGACGGGGCCCTTAATCAGGGGGACAACATTGGCTAAAGAGGTCTAGAACCACCGGGAATAGAGGTAAGGCCCTGATACAGAGTTGATTTAGAAGATGCATGTCTTTGATCTGTTTTCTAGATAATATTTGGTTATGTTGACATTTTTGTTAATCTATATTTTTCAAGTTTACAATAGAAATATAATTATAGATTATAAAAGTCTCGGGGGTCCGCTTCAACTCATGGAGTATGTCCATCCACCCCCAAAAACACTAGTGCCTTAGACGAACCCTCAGACCGTGCAAACTAGTCCGGGTATCAAAGAATTTCCCTTATGTAAAATGGTCCACCTTCCACTTGGGTTCCCTTACAATGTTTATTTCGCCACAAGAAGTGGCAAAACCTGTACATTGGTACTTTTTGGGTCAACGAACTGAGCTAACAAAATCAGAAATCTCACGGGTGGGAATTAGACCTGTAAAAAGCTTAATTTACACGCACTTTGGCTAAAATTAGATGTACGTTTTCAATGTAAGAGGGATGAATATTCCTCAAAAAAAGAAGCCAAATTTTGTCCCTTCTGAAAAAGCTAAAATCAGAATTGGTGTTCCTACAAGAGACTCGCTGAAGACACGACTACATACCCAAACTCCCCTCTAATATCTACAACCAATGGTATCATAGCACATACTCTTTTGCTTCAAGAGGGGTATCTATAGCAATAAGTAAAAATATACCATTTGTTCCAACACTCCAGGAAGCGGATCCCAACGGTAGATTCATGTTTCTTAAAGGCACGATCGCTAATAACAAGGTGTCTTTTGCCAATTTATACGCCCCTAATCTAAATCAGGCCCCGTGGCTCATCCGCACCTTGACAAGATGAGCAGAATTTTCAGAAGGACTGGTGGTGATGGGGGGCAATTTTAATCTAGTACTAGATCCTTCTAAGGATACTATATCAACAACCCCGTTGATTCTGTAAAAAACAGACTAAAATGCCTTCTGCTGAACTGAATCTACAGGATATATGGAGAATATTACATCCTGAAGACAGGGAATACATGTACTTCTCCCATATACACAATACCTTCCACAGAATTGACTACTTACTAGTGTCTGAGAAGCACATCCAATGTATTAGCGATGCAGAGATTGGCCCAATCACAATCTCAGACCATGCGCCAATATCAGTTTCAATTTCCATGCATAATCTCCCCATTAGAGAATGGACTTAGCGCCTAAATTGCACTCTGATAAGTGACAAGAAACACTGCTCCACACTACAAAGAAAGCTAATAGAATTTTTTTAATTAAATGATACTCCAGACATATCCACCCCAATTCTTTGGGAAGCACACAAAGCTTTTATCAGGGGAGAATTGATTGCCTTGGGTTAAAAGGTAAAGAAACAAAGAGAGAAAGAGGTTGATGCCCTGCTGGCGCAAATCTTTAGCTTAGAACGACTTTATAAACAATCGCTAAAGAAAGAAACACTTCAAAAATTGAAGAGCCTTGGAGACAAACCTTAAAATATCGTTAACATAAAAGCGGCAAAAACTCCCTTTTTTGTCAAATATTAAATTTATATGCACAAGGACAAAGGCTCAAGCATCACGTCAAACCTTATGAAGAAGCAAAAAGAAAAAGCTGTTATACATAAAATAAAAACATCATCGGGCAACACTGGAGAATCCACAACCAAAATTGCAGAATTTGAAACATTTTGTAAAAAACCTATACAATCTTACCAATAACACCCAGTCGGAGGGAAACAAACAACTTAACAACCTTTCTGAAATCTAATTTGCTAAACCCATTTACCATGTCGGAGGTCGAAAAAATTCTTAACTCTATTCCCAGAGGGAAAAGCCCGGGCCAGATGGTCTACCAATCCTATACTATAAAACCTTCCCTACAATACTCGTACCACTAATCTCTGTAACTCACTCCTGTCAGGCGCGAATCTTCCCAGACAAGCACTCGAAGCATTTATCACTCTGAGTCCGGAAAAAGGGAAAGGCTCAGAACAGTGTGGCAACTGCTCTTAAACGTAGACCTTAAAATCTGGGCGAAACGTTTAGCTCAACGCATATCACCTTTGCTAACTAAATTAATTCACCCAGACCAGGTGGGATTTGTAACAGGTAGAGAAGGGAAGCTCAACACATCTCACATTATAAACGCTATTCAATATGCTAAATATAAAATACCGCTGGTCCTTCTGGAACAGATGCTGAAAAGGCTTTTGACAGAGTGAGCTGGGATTTTATGAAAAACACTCTTTTAAAGTTTGGCTTCCCCACCCAATTTATAATAGCCATATTTACTCTATATTCGAAACTCTCTGCCAGAATACATATAAATGGTACCCTCTCAGACCCCTTTTTGGGACTAGACATGGGTGCCCGCTTCCCCCCACTCTTTTTCTTTTGGTCATGGAGACATTGCTACAACGAATCAGACAGCATCCCAATATACAGGGACTAAAGATTGGAAATTTCACACATACTACAACGGCATTCGCAGATGGCCTTCTAGTACTTATGACCAATCCAAAAGAGGCCTTCCCTGTAGGGATGAGCGAGTATACTCGCTAAAGCACTACTCGCTCGAGTAATGTGCTTTAGACGAGTATCTCCCTGCTCGTCCCTGAAGATTCGGGAGCCGCCGCAGCTGACAGGTGAGTTGCGGCGGGGAGCGGGGCAGAGCGGGCGGGAGAGAGGGAGAGAGAGATCTCCCCTCCGTCCCTCCCCGCTCTCCCCCGCAGCTCCGTGCCCCACGGCAGCACCCGAATCTTCAGGGACGAGCGGGGAGATACTCGGCTAAGGAACATTACTCGAACGAGTAGTGCTTTAGCGAGTATACTCACTCATTCCTACTTCCCTGCAATCCTGGAGCTCTTTAAACAATTTGGGAAAATTTCAAACTTCAAGATCAACTATGAGAAATCAGAAGCACTAAATATATCAACTCAAATCAATAGTTAACAGTACGAAAAAAAAGTTTTCCCCTTTAAATGGCCTACATCTAGCATTAAATACTTAGGGACCACCTTAACATCCGATCCTCTTCTCCTTTTTAAAGCAAACTGTGGTCCCCTTCTCCAAAAAGTACAAAACCAATTACAACACATAAATACTCCCTTCCTATCCTGGTTGGGAAGGAAAAATTTGATAGCCACCTAAATCCTTCCATACATCTTATACAATTTACAAACAGTCCCAATAGAAGTCCCTGGCCACTTCTTCACCAGCCTGCATCGGTTATTCAGGAAATTTATATGGAACAAACAAACGCCTTGGCTAGCATTCTCCTACTTAACACAAAAGAAGCCACAAGGAGGCTTTTGCCTTCCATACATACTTTTGTATTATAAAGCAATCCATATATCCAGATGGATATTCTTAGTCGATTACAGAGAGAATTTACCCTCATTTAACCTAGAGAGAACTGTGATAGACCAAATAGGTCAATACATCCTTTAAAACAGTAACTATTCTTTATATGGAGCACAAGCACTCAGCCCGATAACAAGAGGCACAATCAAAGTTGTAAGCACCATTAAGGGAGAAAGCCGCAACCGACACAAACTATCATCAATAGCACCGGCCTCATTAATTCCCTCTATTTTGGCCAAGAGTATAGGCGGACCCCAGTAACATTCCTGTAGCAAGAGTGTAGGCAAACCCCTGAAACTTTGGTGTACCAAGAATATAGGCGGACCCCAGCAACATTTCTGTAGCAGAAGTATAAGCGGACCCCTGTAACATTTCTGTAGTAAAAGAATAGGCGGACCCTAGTAACATTCCTGTAGCAGTATAGGCAGACCACTTTAACATTTCTGTAGTAAGAGTGTAGGCGAAACCCTGAAACATTGGTGAACTAAGAGTATAGGCAGACCCCTGTAATATTTCTGTAGTAAAAGTATAGGCGGACCCCTGTAACATTTCTGTAGCAGAAGTATAGACAGACCCCAGTAACATTTCTGTAGAAAAAGTATAGGCGAACCCCAGTAACATTTCAGTAGCAAAAGTATAGGCAGACCCCTGAAACATTGGTGTACCAAGAGTATAGGCGGACCCCAGTAACATTTCTGCAGCAAAAGTATAAAGTATAGGCAAACCCCAGTAACATTTCTGTAGAAAAAGTATAGGCGGACCCCAGTAACATTTCAGTAGCAAAAGTATAGGCAAACCCCTGAAACATTGGTGTACCAAGAGTATAGGCGGACCCCATTCACATTCCTGTAGCAGAAGTATAGGCAGACCCCTGTAACATTTCTGCAGCAAGACTGTAGGCGAACCCCTGAAACATTGGTGTACCAAGAGTATAGACGGACCCCAGTAACATTCCTGTAGCAAAAGTATAGGCAGACCCCAGTAACATTTCAGTAGCAAAAGTATAGGCAAACCCCTGAAACATTGGTGTACCAAGAGTATAGACGGACCCCAGTAACATTCCTGTAGCAAAAGTATAGGCAGACCCCTGTAACATTTCTGTAGCAAGAGTATAGGTGAACCCCTGAAACATTGGTGTACCATGAGTGTAGGCGAAGGATGGAAAAATTAGTTAGATAACAGTATAGGCGAGGCCAGAAAAATTGGTGTACCAAGAGTACAAGTGTACCCCTGAAAAATTGCACAACCGCGAGGCCAGGTGAAACCCGGAAATATTTTTTAAAGGTACAGCTCGCTGTTGCTTAATTTGCAACAGAGCCTGGAGGCAGCCCTGTGAAAAAAATTGGTTTCTGTTAAAGTATCAATACTTTTGAAATTTTGAAAAATTGTAAAACAATTTTAAACAGAGCCTTTTGGGCCGCAGAAAAATTGGCAGTTCAGCGTGATGACATGCTGCTTTAAAAGGAGGAGTAGTAGTAGGAGGATTAATAATATTCAAGAATGATTGACAAAGCTAATTCTCTCTTTTTTTGTGGTGATAGAGCAGTGATGGTGAACCTTTTAGAGACCGAGTGCCCAATTTGCAACCCAACACCCACTTATTTATTGCAAAGTGCCAACACGGCAATGTAACCGGAAGGGCGGTTTCAGAGGAGTTTGAATGGCCTGATTAAAAAAAAAATGGTTCATGCGCAACTATGCTCTGTAGTGGCGAGCATAGTTGCACATATGGCTGTCTGTTTTAACCCTTAGGGGTAGTTTTTAGGTGAACGTGGTTTCCCCCCTTATGCTGCTGTAATAATCACGGCCGTATAACGGGACAAAAAAAACCACTGAAGCCAATGGATTTCAGTGGTTTTGTTTTAACTAGTGCTTTACTTGCCCTTTAATACTATGGCCGAGGAAAGATTAGCCCTGCTCTGTAGTAAACACATCGTGTGGGGAAGATCGGGCAACACCTATTTTCCTACAGTTTTTTTTTTAAACTCCTGCGCTCTGGTGCAGAGTATGAATGACCAGCAAAGGGGAAGAAATTATCCTCATTCAGGCGCAACTGCGCCCCGTGCTGGTGAGCGGAGGTGCCCATACGGCCATCTGTTTTCACCCTAAATGGCCTACTCTGGTCTTCAGCTCAGTTGTGCAGGCAGAGATAAGGTAGGCTCAGGGCTCCTACCCACTTGTGTTTTTTTAACATGTTTGTCAATGGGACTATCTAATGTTAAAAACGCATCACAAAAATCACAAAGCACAAACTTGCGATGCGCTTTAACATTAGAAAGTCCCATTGACAATTGCAGCGATATCGGTGGGGGTGAGCCCTCATTGAGAGGGGTGAACTTTGCAACAAAGACAGCGATAAAATTGACAGGTCGCGGATTAAATTCCACACCACAAGTCAGTTTCGCACATGTTTTTGTCAGGGTTATTTCCGCAGCTTGTGGACGGGATTTTCAATACTGTAAATGTTGCAGAATGCCACTCCGTGTGAACCCCACCGATATGTTTACAGTTCGCTTATTAACCCCTTCCCGCTATATAACGTACATTTAGGTCATGCAGATGCGGGGTATGTATGAAGAGAGATCGCGGGGCGACCTCTCTTCATACAGCCTGGGTGAAAGCTGTTTACTACAGCTGACACCCACGGGCAATAGCTGCAATCGGCAGCAACTTTTAAATTCCGCAAATGATGTTTGCTAAAAAAAAGTACTAATAAGATCAATAAAGTTTTATTAATTGTAAAAAAAAATAATCAGAAAAGTTTAAATCACCCCCTTTTGTCATATCTATAATAAAAAAAATCAAAATCATAAAACAAAAATACTATTTGGTATCACTGTGTCCGTAAAAGTCCGATCTATCAAAGTAACAAAATATTTACCCCGCACTGTGAATGTCGTCCGAAAAAAAAAAAAAAAGAATGCCAGAAATGCACTTTTTCAGTCACCCTGTCTCCCAGAAAAAATGCAATAAGAAGCGATCAAAAAGTCCTATGTATTCCAAAATGATACCAAAATAAACTACAGGACATGTTGCAAAACATGAGCCCTCGCACAACTATGTTGATGAAAAAAATTACAAAGTTATTGCGCGCAGAAGATGGCGGCAGAAAACAATTTAAAAAAATTAGATGTCCTTGAAAAAAAATAAAAGTAGTACAGAAAAAATAAACTATAAGTTTGGTATTGCAGTAATGGTACTGATCCGTAGTATAAAGTTAACAGGTCATGTTTGTTGCAGTTTGTGCGCCGTAGAATCAAGACGCAGTAAAAGATGGCGGAATGTAGTTGTTTTTTCATTTTACTCCACTTAGAATTTTTAAAAAGTTTTTCAGCACATTGTATGGTACATTAAATAGCACCACTGAAAAATACAACTTGTCCCGCAAAATCCAAGCCCTCATACAGCGACGTTGATAGATAAATAAAGGAGTTACGATTTTTTAAAGGGGGGAGGAAAAACGAAAATGGGAAAAAAAGGGTCCGTGTCATTAAGGGGTTAAATGTGGCCTTTGAGACGCCTGTACACAGCTGGGTCAGATCCCGCAGCAGAATCCAACCCTGTGCCTCGCCAGTGACCCCAGCGTACCTGTCTGGATTCTTCATAATCTGTATTACGGATGTGTCACCCAGCACGTATGCGCAGTACAGATTGTGCCGCGCTGACACGGGTCCTGCGGCCATTCTGCAATCATGACTGCAAAATGGGCGCAGGACAAACTGCTTCCATTGATTTTAATGGAAGCCGTCCGTGCGTAGCCCTCACAGAATTGCTGCATGCTGTGATTTCTTCGAGCGGAAAATCGCAATCAATTTCTGCTCATGGAAGTGAAACCACGTATTTCCCTAGCATGCTATGAGGCGGTATTTGCCGTAGAGTCCGGAGGTGGACGGCTGCTGTGGACTCCGCAATGTCAAATCCGCTGTGTGCGTTTGGCCAAAATAGAACATGCTGCGATTTTCCATCCGCAAGCGAAAAGTCGCAATTGATTTCCGCTCGTGGGCATGGAAAAGTGATTTTCCATAGCGTGTCTATGTGCAATATTTGCTGTGGAATCCAGAGGTGGACGCCCGCTCCGGATTCCGCAATGCAAATACACCCGTGTTCATGTGTGCAGCGGGCAGTTGGTGAGCTGAGAAGTGTTTAGCAGTGAAATCATTGTCAGTTACTTTCTTCCTGAAGCTTCTGTACATTCAGGTGTTTTTTACAGGATCTTATACTAATGATGCCCCTATCTTTGCAGTAAGTGCTGTTATCTTACATTAACCAAGCAGCTATGGTCTTCCTTTTAACCTCCGCCCAGGTTTTCCTTACTGCTGCACTCCAGCTCCGCTCCACTCGCTCACAGGGCAATCACATTGAGTGCAGGCTGCCTTCGGCTCCACATTTCAATTGCCCGCCTTCTTTCTGACAGGGGAGGAAGCGCTCTGATTAGGCTGCTGTGCGGAGGGGCGAGGGGAATGAGGAGCTGCTAGATAACAGCGCATGCCGGCAATCCCCTTCACCTCAGGCTGCCGTCATCACTGGATTTGAACTGCCCGCCTATACTTCTGACACGGGAGGAAGCTCTCCCATTGAGCTGCAGTGCGGAGGAGCGGGTGATACTAGCGAACAGCATGCACACTGGCAGAAAGGGCTCGGCGTGCCCTTTCCGGCACGGGTGCCATAGGTTCGCCAACACTGTGATAGAGGATGCATTTTTCTCCTATTGCAGCTAAAAGAATCATTAGGTTCTACTGCTTTCCGCCGGTGGAGAGGAGAAGTCTGGGGAAAGACAGCCTTTGTTCATCTTTATGAGTGTAAGCATGTCGGCACTGGCAGTTGACACACGCTGAACAGATGAGAGGCAAGCAGCATGGGTACCCACTGCAGTGTGCCCAGCTGTCTCTTCCCCCTCCTCCTCCTCCAAAACGCACTGAGATATAGACATGAGGGTGCTCTGGCTATCAAGCGACATACTGTCATCGCCAATCTCCTATTCCAACCGCAAAGCGTCGACCTTTATGCTTTGCAGCGAACTTCTCAGCAGGCTTGTCACACACGGCCATGCCCGGTTGGAGGCTCAGCGGCGAAAGCCAGAGGTCGGTCTGCTCTGTCAGACCCTGCAACAGCTCGGGGGCCGTGTGCCTCTTGTCACCTAAGCTGATTAGTTTCAGCACGGCTTGCTGACGCTTGCCCACTGCTGTGCTTCCGCGCCGTATGCTACTGACTGCTGGCGATGTGCTCACACTTCTTAATTGAGAGGTAGACGTGGCGGAGGAGGGGGAGGGTTTGGAGGAGGTGGCATAAAACGCAGCAGATACCAGCACCGAGGTAGGACCCGCTATTCTGGGTGTGGGTAGGACGTGAGCTGTCCCAGGCTCTGACTTGGTCCCAGCCTTTACCAAGTTCACCCAATGTGCCATCAGGGAGATATAGTGGCCCTCCCGCCAGTACTTGTCCATGTGTCCGTAGTTAAGTGGACCTTCCCAGTAACCGCGTTGGTGAGGGAACGATTTATGTTGCGGGAGACGTGCTGGTGTGGGGCTGGGATGGCACACTGGGAAAAATAGTGGCGACTGGGGAGTGAGTAGCGAGGGACCGCCACCGCCATCATGTTTTTGAAAGCCTTCGTTTCCACAAGCCTGTACGGCAGCATCTCCAGGCTGATTCATTTGGCAATGTGCACATTTAAAGCTTGTGCGTGCGGGTGCGTGGCGGAGTATTTGTGCTTTCGCTCCAACGCTTGTGTTAGCGACAGCTGAACGCTGCACTGAGAGGCATTGCTGTATGAAGTGGAGGACGGTGGAGGTGAGGGTGTGGGTGCAGGGCAGAAGGCGCTCGTGCCTGTGTCCTGGGAGGATTGGATCTGTGTGGCAGGCTGGGGCACAAGGGAAGAGGCAGTGGTGTGACCCGGAGGCGGTGAATGTCCTTCGTCTCACCTTGTGGGGTGCTTGGCCATCATATGCCTGTGCATGCTGGTGGTGGTGAGGCTGGTAGTGGTGGCTCCCCGGCTGATCTTGGTGTGACACAGGTTGCACACCACTGTTCGTCGGTCGTCTGCGCTCTCACTAAAAAACATCCACACTTTTGAACACCTAGCCCTCTGCACAGAGGCTTGCCGCGAGGGGGTGCTTTGGTAAACAGTTGGGGGATTCTTCGCTTTGGCCCTGCCTCTACCCCTGGCCACTCCACTGCCTCTTCCAACCTGTCCTGCTGCTGCACTTGCCTCCGACTCTGAAGCCCTGTCCTCAGTAGGCTTAGCAAACCAGGTGGGGTCAGTCACCTCATAGTCCAGCTGCTCTTCCTCCGAATCCTCTGTGCGCTCCTCCCTCGGACTTACTGCCTTTACTACTACTTCACTGACAGACAACTGTGTCTCATCATCCTCATCCACAAAAAGCTCTTGAGACAGTTGCCGGAAGTCCCTAGCCTCACTACCCGGACTCTGGCAACTTTCCAAAGGCTGGGCATCGGTCACGACAAACTCCTCAGGTGAGAGAGGAACCAGTTTTTCCCACTCATGGCAGGGACCCGAGAACAGTTCCTGGGAGTCTGCCTGCTCAGAATATGTCATTTTCATGGAGTGAGGAGGCTGGGAGGAAGGAGGAGCAGCAGCCAGAGGATTCAGAGTTGCAGTCCCTAGGGAGTAGTGGACTGCGTAGAAGACTTGGTGGTCGATACATTGCTGGATGCATTTTCTGCCATCAACGACAGGACCTGCTCACACTGCTCTGTTTGTAATAAAGGTCCACCACATGGACCTGTAAATTGTGATATGAAGCTGGGGACCCCAGAAACTTGCCTCTCTCCTAATCCTGCAGCAACCAGCTGTGATTCACCACACCCTCACCTGGACGTCAACGTCCTCGACCCTTACTCCTCCTCCTCATCATGGTGGATTAAGAATAGAGCAGGGCCCAAATAAATTACCCCACTGTACAGCACTGACAACAGTAGCTTAATTCACCGCACACAGAGACTTGTAGATAGCGGAGGCTCTATGCTGTGACTTGAAAAAATTAACCTGCTGTCTTGCGCTGATACAATTACTGAAAGGTTGAGACCAGGCCTAGATGCGTAATACAAAAATTGATTCACTACTACTCCCAGCCAGCCACAACTATAATGCACACGGTCAGATGTAGCCCTAAGAAGGAGCGTTGGGGTTCTTGCATGGAGTATCAGGAGGACTGTATAGTGTATATAACTTTCCCTATAGAAGTGGCTGTGCCCCTACACTGTGTCTAACACAGAACGGTATAAGTGAAGTCGTTTGCAGTAGGCTAGGAAATATTAGTGAGCAAATTCACGGTGAGAGCTGGTTGTACGGCACTGCACCCTGAGAACACTGCACCCTCAAAAAAATGCCTCCCTACCATTTTGCTAACGGCAGCAAAACTTCTTATACCACTTTTCTGGAGAAATAAACAAACACCTACAGTGTCACGATGGAGAGATAAGGTATCACAGTTATATAGATTTGAGAAATTGGCTGCTTGGAAGTCGGACACGAGACCTCTTTTCTTAAAAAATATGGTCACCATGGAAGGCATATATAAAAGGAACAAATCATATAAGCCAACCTATTACAAACCTACCACAAAAATACATAATGTTTCACTAATGAACCCCCCCCCCCAAATGGCACTCTCGAAGACCTAGTTCTAATTGTTTTATAACATGTTTTTCTAAGTTTATTATTTATTTTTTTAGTTTTATTTCTCTCAGCTAATAGTTTTACTGAGATGTTTGTGTCGATACGGGATGACTCTTTATGTAGGAGGGGTACAGACCATCTGTACCCTCGCACCAGGTCTTGTAAATTGGATCAATCTGTTTTTTTTTCCCACTCTATTTGTGTGCGTTTGCCTTTTTCATGCATTTCTCATAATGGAAGTATATTGTTAAGTAACAGACAATATTTACACGTTGTATAAATGATAAACACTGCCGAGAATCAATTTGATTTTTGTACAATGTATTTTCTATCTCTGTTATATGAACAAAATAAAAAGAGATTGTTCAAAAAAAAGGAAGGAAAGTGGAAAGAGGGGGGAATAACTAAAGAAGAATATAAAGCCGTCTGCAGAAACTGAAGGGCAAGTGTCAGAGAAGCTAAAGCTAATAATGAATTGAGGCCTACAACAGAGGCCAAAAGCAATAAAAAACGGTTTTAGAGGTATGTCAAAAGCAAAAGAAAAGTCAAAGATGCTATTGGCTGCCTACAAGATGAAAAATGGTGAATTGGTTAAGAATGATGTTGAGAATGTCGAACTTTTAAATTCCTATTTTGCATTCATTTTCTCCCAGAAAGTAGATGGAACATCAACTGATCTTCCCTGTGCTATTGGCGGAATAAAAGAATAAGCCGAGAGGTGGTGAGGGAACACTTAACTAACTTAAATGAATTCAAGCCTCAAGGTCCAGATGAATTACATCCTAGGATACTAAAGGAAGCAGCGGAGGTAATTGCTGAACCACTCACCATAATCTTTGAAAATTCGTGGAGAACAGAAGAAGTCTTAGAAGATTGGAAAAGGGCAAATGTTGTCCCCATCTTCAAAAAAGGGAAGAAGGTGGATCCAGGAAACTACAGGCCTGTGAGTCTGACTTCTATAATGGGAATGATCTTTGAACAAAAGAGTGGTCATAAATGGCTGCACATCCAAGTGGAAGAATGCATCAAGTGGGGTACCATAAGACTGTATCCTAGGCCCAGTGTTTTTAACAATTTTATAAATGATCTGAAGGCTGGCATTGATGGGAAACTGATCAAATTTGCTGACGACACAAAGCTAGGAGCGATAGCTAACACTAAGGAAGAGAGCGAGATAGTAGTCAAAAAGAATACTGGGTGGTTACTAACAGAATGGTATTTAACAAGGAGTCCTACATCTGTGCAATAAAAATGAAAAAAGCACACACAAAATGGGAGGAAATGGGATAAGAAGCAGCACATGTGAAAAAGACTTGGGTATACTAATAGATCATAGACTGAACATGAGTCAACAATGTGATGCAGCGGCCAAAAGGCAAACACAATTCTGGGATGTATTAAGAGAAGCATAAAGTCTAGATCATGTGAGGTAATGATCCCCCTCTACTCTTCCTTAGTCAGACGTCATTTGGAATACTGTGTCCAGTTCTGGGCACCCCACTTTAAAAAAAGACTTAGACAAACTGGAGCAAATTCAGAGAAGAGATATTAAGATGGTGAGCGGTCTGCAAATCATGCCCTATGAGGAACGGTTAAAGGATCTGGGAATGTTTAATAAATAAAAATTTCTGCTCTCTAGACATGTAGAATTTGGCTCTAGCACTTTGTAGGGCTGAAAAAAATTGCAGCGCTTGTCCAAGTGCTGTTGCAGTGACCCAGAGTTAGGGTACCTCTAGGTGGTTTGTTTCTACCCCAGTTGTATTGTCTTTGTATGTATGTTGGTCTATGTACTGTATTCGTGTTAGTGTCACCATTCTTGACTGTGTGTCTGTCTCCCTAACCTGCTCTGTGCGATTTGATTGGTTGTTAGAGAGGTTGGTGCAGAGGAAGTAGTGTCGAGAGGGAGTAGAGATGTAGTCGGTGGAGGAGGACATGCGAGCAGGTGGCTCTGCTGCTTCTGTCTGGGAAGAGCCCCGGGGCCTTTTCCTAGTTGCTATAGGAAATATCCCCTCCTGGGGATTGAAGCTAAATCCACTTAAAAGAACGTTTTTCATATTCGTGCGCGTTATATACGCATCACACAGAATTCACGCGAGTTTCTTCTCCATGTGAATAAGCCCTAAAAGGGGCATTTTTGTGCTGAAATAAGACCAGTCTCACATAAGCGGATTTGAATTGTGGATTCCGCGATCGCCGTTTGCACAGATGGTATTACGCAGGCATTGACTTTTGCCAGTTTGCTTACACTTGCGGTTAAGAACTGTGGATTCTGCCACCAGAAGAAAATCGCAGCATTCTCTATTTTACCAATGATTCCGTGCGTATGGGCTCCATTGATCTCTACGGATGTGTTCGATCTGCAGTGCATATGGAATTATATTGCGAATAGACGCGAATTCATTCACAAGTTGGTATAAAGCAAGCAGGAATTTGTGGGCAGACATTGCCGGACGGTCTGGGGAGCAGCACACCATCCAGATGCTGTCTGCAACCTCCGCTTGTTCTTTTGGGTTCTTCTGACGCTGCGCTGAGTTAAAGGGGTTGTCCCGCGCCGAAACGGGTTTTTTTTTTTTTTTAACCCCCGTTCGGCGCGAGACAACCCCGATGCAGGGGTTAAAAAAACAACCCGCACAGCGCTTACCTGAATCCCGGCGGTCCGGCGTCTTCATACTTACCTGCTGAAGATGGCCGCCGGGATCCTCTGTCTCCGTGGACCGCAGGGCTTCTGTGCGGTCCATTGCCGATTCCAGCCTCCTGATTGGCTGGAATCGGCACGTGACGGGGCGGAGCTACACGGAGCCGGCATTCTACACGAGCGGCCCCATAGAAGACTGCAGAAGACCCGGACTGCGCAAGCGCGGCTAATTTGGCCATCGGAGGGCGAAAATTAGTCGGCTCCATGGGAACGAGGACGCCAGCAACGGAGCAGGTAAGTATAAAACTTTTTATAACTTCTGTATGGCTCATAATTAATGCACAATGTACATTACAAAGTGCATTATTATGGCCATACAGAAGTGTATAGACCCACTTGCTGCCGCGGGACAACCCCTTTAACCAATCAGAGCATTAGCTTTCTGGAGGCGGGGCATTCAAGCTCCGCACCCAGAAAGCAATGCTCTGTTGACGTGGAGGAGGGAGCGACAGCCTGCAGCAGCGCCGCAGAACGCAGCTGGAGTCAACAATTGATTTTTTTTTTTCCTACAGGTAGTTTCCCCATTGAAATGCATTGGAACGCATTAATAGCGTTTAAATACATTTCAATGGGGAAAAGTGCTTTGACATACGAGTTTTTTGCCTTATGAGCTCAGTCTCGGAACAAATTAAACTCGCATGTCAAGGGACCCCTGTACTTCCAAAAAAATTATTATAAAACTACTCGAGCCTAGAGAGCAGCATCCCGTCCTGCAGGCTCTCAGAACATCTCACAGGGACAGCACAAGGGAATGTCACCTGGGCGATAGAAAGGGGGTTTCCATGGGGTTGGGCAACTTTCTGAAGTCATTTCCTGCTTGCATTTGTTCTTCTGCACGGACGATATGCAGTCCATCAATGCTGAAAACCGCATGCATACATGACCATACACAATTAGTTTCCACGATCATTCGCAGGTCTTCCACTGTAGATATCTGCAAGCAGAATCCGACCCGCTCATGTGAGCCCGGCCTAAACCGAACTTGTAATGGGAATCAAAAAATACAGAAAAAGGGAATATATACAGAAAAAAAAACACAGAAAGTGGCCATATACTTACCAATGTACTAATACAAGAGGACAGGTAGAAGCAGCACATCCCCCAGCATGCACACAGCCAGACTGCTATGTGGAGGAGCATTACACAGGTGCAGGTACTGATGAACAACCACCCACACACCTTCCTTATACTGGGGGCTGCTTAGTAGTATACTTTCACACAAAGGGTGTCAGGCCACCTAGTACTTGTAGTGCACCCTGCAGGCTTACAAGGTGTGGGTGATTGTTCATCAGTACCTGCACCTGTGTAATGCTCCTCCTTATAGCAGTCTGGCTATCTGTCTGCACACTGCTGGGTTGTGTTGCTTTTACCTGCCCTCTTGTGTTAGTATATGGACACTTTCTATAATTTGTAATGGCAGTTGAATAACTTTGACACCCAGTTCAGCATCATCCTGCAACGTTGATCTAAAAGAAGTCAAAACCCGATGTGTTAAAAATCTTTTTTCAGCATTTTTCTCATTCCAAATAGAAATCTGGTTTCCTTGTAAAAGGTTTTCCACGTATAGAAATCAAAACGTGTGAATTATTTGATGATACCTACAACTGACATGAGAAGTAAAACATTTTTCCCACATTCTAAACATGAAAATCACTTAAGTCCTGTGTGAATTTTCTGATGTCTAACAGCATCGGATTTCAGGATAAAACATTTCCCACATTCTGAACATGAAAACAACTTCTCTCCTGTGTGAATTTTCTGATGTCTAACAACATCGGATTTCAGGATAAAACATTTCCCACATTCTGAACATGCAAACGACTTCTCTCCTGTGTGAATTCGCTGATGTCTAACAAGATCTGATTTTTGGATAAAAGATTTCCCACATTCTGAACATGAATAAGGCCTCTCTCCTGTATGAATTCTCTCATGTACAACAAGTTCTGATTTCCGGGTAAAATGTTTACCACATTCTAAGCATGAGTGCAGCGACTCTCCTGTGTGAATTCTCAGATGCCTAACAAGATCTGATTTTTGGACAAAACATTTCCCACATTCTGAACATGAATAAGGCCTCTCTCCTGTATGAATTCTCTCATGTACAACAAGTTCTGATTTCCGGGTAAAATGTTTACCACATTCTAAGCATGAGTGCAGCGACTTTCCTGTGTGAATTCTCTGATGTTTAACAAGATCTGATTTTTGGACAAAACATTTCCCACATTCTGAACAGGAATATGGCTTCTCTCCTGTATGAATTCTCTCATGTATAACAAGTTCGGATTTCCGGGTAAAATGTTTACCACATTCTAAGCATGAGTGCAGCAACTCTCCTGTATGAATTCTCTGATGTCTAACAACATCTGATTTCAGGATAAAACATTTCCCACATTCTGAACATGAAAACGACTTTTCTCCTGTGTGAATTCTCTGATGTCTAACAAGATCTGATTTTTGGATAAAAGATTTTCCACATTCTGAACATGCAAATGGCTTCTCTCCTGTGTGACTTCTCTCATGTATAACAAGTTCTGATTTTCGGGTAAAAAGTTTACCACATTCTAAACATGAGTGCAGCGACTTTCCTGTATGAATTCTCTCATGTGCATAAAGGTACGATCTATATGCAAAACATTTCCCACAGTGTGAACAAGAATATGGCTTCTCCCCTGTGTGCACTCTTGTGTGTGTTAAAAGACCTGATCTTCTTAAAAACGGTTTTCCACATTCACCACACTGAAACTTTTTACCCCCTTTGTGAGTTGTAGGTGAGCTAAGAATCTGTAAATGGTCAGGAGAAGATTCCTCATGATTAGGGGGATTATATGACAGATCTGTACTGAAAAGCTGTGATTGGTCAGGAGAAGGTTCCTCATGAGTAGGGGGATTATATGACAGATCTGTACTGAAAAGCTGTGGTTGTACATAAAGGGTGATGAGGTTTTCTGCTGAAGAGCGCTGCAGGATATCTTCATCTTCTACTTTATAATTACACGATAACATCAAGTTTCCTTCCGAGATCTCAGGGGGATTATCTGTTAGGATTAAAGAAAAAAAATAAGGATTTCACAATTTATTTATTTTTTTCAATTAACAAAATGTATAAAAATTATAGACTTTGTATTCAGCTGGAAACACACTTTGGCTTTTCATGTCATTTGAGCAGCAATTGTTGAGACACACGAAGAATTGGATCCGGGAAAACTTGGAAATAAAAGTGCTTCTTTATGTTTTCTGAACTGAGACAAAAACTATTCATGTGATTCCAGCCTTTGTATGTACTTCGCCTTATGAGGCATCGATTCATGCAGGTTTTAAAGAAAACCTACCACATACTGCTTACTTTATTGTAAATATCAATATCCCCCAAAAGTAAAAAGAATTCTAAATATGACTCTTAATGATATGCAGATTATGTTTAATTTCTGTAGAAGACCCAACTCTGCATGGAGTTGGAGTCTTCACTTCTGGGTTGGGGATTACGGCAGGCCTGTGCCTTCCCACAAGCCTGAAGGTACCATATGCTAGGAATGCAAAAAACAAAAGTCTGCACATCTGTAACGGGCTGCTGGTAAGTGCCCACGATGGAGATGACAA
The DNA here is from genome assembly GCF_035609145.1 of Eleutherodactylus coqui. Classification (NCBI taxonomy): domain Eukaryota; kingdom Metazoa; phylum Chordata; class Amphibia; order Anura; family Eleutherodactylidae; genus Eleutherodactylus; species Eleutherodactylus coqui. The sequence goes on from NC_089837.1 coordinate 43,575,379, forward strand.
CGGAGGCAGAAGAAGCACTTTATTTACTATTTTAATTTGTTCTTTTACTTAACGAACTGGCAAAGGGTTACCTACTACACCCCATAGTAGGGCATGGACAGCTATCGGTGTATGACTGTGCCTAGAGGGGTAACTGATATGGAGTGTATGAGAGCTGAAGCACATGTATTGTTATCATACACTTTAAAAACTTGAAAACTTGTGTTCTGACTAGAAGTGCTACTTATTGCATTATTGTGACAGTAATACGGATTTTTTTAAACCTCTTTACACGGGAAGGAAGTTGAGGCAAAATGCAGTATATTAATGGCATATGGATAGTGTCCATCAGACTGGCCTTCCATATTCCCACTTTAACCGCTTACGTCCCGTGATATTTATCACAGAGGGCCAATGGATGCCCAAGAACACCGTCTACGTCTGCCATGGTCTGTGATTGCTATGATAAATGATAATAAACTGCAGTATAGAAGTATTGCAGTGCATTATCTGAGCAATCATATGATTGCAGGTTGAAGTCCTATAGGGGCATAAAATAAAGCTAAAAATTGTCAAAAAAAGGAAAACCAAAAACTATTTTTGCACACGTTTCTTTTTGTTTAAAAAGAATTCAATTAAAAAAATGTATGTTTGTTATTGCCACATCTGTAACGATCCTTACAAGAAATTGAACACATTTTGTATGCCTCACAAAAAATACTTCCGTATTAGGAAAGGAAAAAAAAGTTAGATTACATTTACTGGTAATCCTTTTTTCTGGAAGTCTCCACAGCAGCACCAGCTGAGATTATCTTCCCCTGGTAGGACAGGAAGCATACCGAGAAGTTTAAAGCTCCCCCCCTTCCTCGGTATTTATAACGAAAAACCTGTCAGGAGGTAGGACTGTATACCTAAACATAAGGTGTTCTCCTTTTGAGAAAAAAAAAAAAGAAAAACGGAAAAGGATTCAATAGGGAGGGGGAAAGGGGAGGGGGGGGAGAGATATACGGGTGCTGTTGTGGAGACTTCCCGAAAAAAGGATTACCGGTAAGTCTAATCTAACTTTCCCTATTGTCTCCACGACAGCACCAGCTGAGAAATACCAGGTTAACAAAATATTTTTAGGGACAAGACTATGTGCCCGAAGGCTAAGTCCTCGTTTGCCCGAACATCCAACATATAATGTCTGATAAATGTATGTGACCTTTTCCACACTGCAGCCCTGCATATTTCGGCCACAAAAGTGGCAGCGGACTCTGCCCAAGAAACAGACATTGCCCCAGTGGAATGAGCTTTAAGACTTTTTGGGTCTGGTTTATTTAGTACTTTATAAGCCTCAGAGATGGCTGCCCGGATCCACCTGCCTATCAAACTAATTTGCCACTTTTTTGCCTCTATTGTCTCCCTGGAACTGCAAAAATAAATTCTTATCGTTCCTCCACTGGCCCGTAGATGAGATATACTGCAATATTGCCCTTCTAACATCCAGGCAGTTGTACGCCTACTTTTTATCATTCTTGGGTATATTACAGAATGAAGGAATAATAATTTCTTGGGAGCTGTGAAAAAAAGAGGCCACCTTGGGAGAGAACGAGGGGTCTAATCTGAACACTATTTTCTCACCTGTGTCTCTAAAAAAAGGTGACCGAATTGATAACGCCTGTAACTCACCAATCCTTTCGAGCTGTTGTGATGGCTACCAAAAACACGGCTTTCTAGGTTAGAAACTCAATAGAAATGGCATCTATTGGTTCGAATGTAGAACCTGCTAAAACTGAGAGAACCATATTCAGATCCCAAGGAGGAGCCGAACAAAGGACTTTTGGTCTTAAACACTCAGCCACACTCATGAACCTCGCTACCCAGCTGACCTCTGACAGGCTAGTGTCAAAAAACACACTAAGCGCTGAAACCTGAACCCTAAGGGTACTGGACGAAAGCCTCAAATCTAACTCATCCTGTAAAAAAATCCAATGTACACTTATACAAGGGGATGCAGCCTCCAAATGCCTAGCCTTGCAACAAGAAAACATTTTTTCCCACACTCTGAAATAAATCTTATTAGTAGTTTATTTTCTACTGGCTAATAGCGTATTCACTGCTTTATGAGAAAATCCCTTATCTGGGAGGAGGGATCTTCCAATAACCAAGCTGCTAGGTGTAGCATTTCCACCCCTTGGTATGTTACGGCGCCCTGAGTTAGGAGATTCCTGTGGGGAGGCAGGAGCATAGGATCGCTGATACTCAAACTCTAACAGGTGAAAACAACTTCTTTTTGGCCAAAAGGGTGCTATCAAAATTAATGTGCACCTTTCGTGCCTGAATTTCTGTAACACCTTGGGAATTAGAGGGAATGGTGGAAAGGTATAAGTTAACCCTCGATCCCAATCCTGTACTAACACATCCAGGCAAGCTGGCTGGTCCTGAGGGTTGAGAGAGAAGAAATCTTTTACGTTTCGATCCTCCCTTGTGGCGAATAAGTCTATCTTGGGAACTCCCCGCCTGAGAGACACATCTTGAAATACCTCCTGAGAGAGGTCCCACGCCCTGGGTCCAACCACGGTGGCTGAGGAAGTCTGCAGCCATGTTCTGAATTCCTCTCAGGTGTGTCGCTGAAATTGACTGGACATGACGTTCTGCCCAATGAAAGATCTTCTGAGCTATGCCTTGTAATAGAACCTGACTGGTTCTTCCCTGGTTTCGAACACAGGCTTCGGCTGTAACATTGTCTGATAGAACCCTCAGATGTCTTCCCTGAGTCAGTTCCCTGGATACCTGCAGGGTCTTCCATATTGCCAAAAGCTCCCTGACATTTGATGAAAGTCTTTTTACTTCCTGAGGCTACTTTCCCTGAAAGTAGGATTCCCCTACCTGGGTGCCCCAACCCTGCAGGCTGGCATCCACTGTAATTAGTACTACCGGGTCTGGGAACCACTCTTTGCTAAATTGGTCTCTGACAGCCACCAATGAAGGGAGTTTGTTTTACCATGTTTGACAACAAAACTTTTTTGTCTAAAGAGAGTTGTCTTTTGCCCCAGACTATTAGCACAAATTTTTGAAGAACCCTGGAATGGTGCTGAGCTCATTCCACCACTGGGATGCAGGCAGTCAGTTTTCCCAGAAGAGACATTGCTGCTCTGATGGTCCCCTGCAACAGAAAATGAGAGATTCAAAGACAAAGAACCTGTCTCCGAGAAATGGGGAAAAAAAGAGCTTTGAAGAACTGAACCTAACAAGATCCCCGGGAACCTCTTTTGTTGACTTGGTTGCATATCGAATTTTTCCCAGTTTATCAGCCACCCCAGATGTTGAAGTAGCTGAATAGTGGCCGCGACGTGGGACAATAGTAGATTTCGGTCGTCTGCTACTATCAGGATATCGGCCAAATAAGGTACTATCGTAATGGATCTTTCCCTTAGTATGAACACTATCTCCACCATAACCTTGGTGAAGATCCATGCTACTGAGGGGATCCCAAAGGGGAGACATCTGTACTGGAAATGTTTTTCTCTTCCTCTTATGCATACTGCAAACCTTAGATACTTTTGAGCTTTCGGGATGGATGGGTACATGGAAATAGGAGTCTTTTAAACCTATAGTCGTCATAAAGGCACCTTTTTTGATTAATTTGACCGCAGAACCTACCGATTGCATCCTGAACCTTCTGTACCTTACAAACTTGTTTAATTGTTTTAGATTCACGAAAAGCCTAGAATCCCCATTTGGCTTCTTTATCACAAACAGATGGGAACAGTGCCCCATTCCATGCTCACCCTGTGGTACAGGCACTATAGCTTTGAGTTTCAATACATTTTTGACCCCTTGATGTAAAATGGTCATCTTGGCTGCTGGGCCTATGGTGGCTCAGGAAACTTGTGAGGGCTAAGAAAACCATTCTAAGTGGTATCCTAACCTTAGGATCTCTGAAATCCAGGCATTTTTGCTTAACATGGACCACCTTTCTGCGAATGCCTGCAACCTCGCCCCTCCCCCCCCCCCCCACTGGGATGGCATCATTGCCAATGCCCCTGAAACTCCTGCTGGGTGGGATTAAGGAGTAAATACCTCCCTTTCCGCCCTTTAAGATAGCTCCAGCGCTCTGATTTTACCTTGCCCCTACAACTATCCTGCTGACTGGGGTCTCGAAAAAAAAGGATCTAAATTTCTGGGTTTTCTCCTTTGGAAAACCCCCTTTTTTGTCAGAGGCTTTTTCCAAAATTCTATCAATGTCAGGGCCAAACAGAAACTGTCCATGGAAATTTAGTGAGCATAACTTGGCCTTAGAGGCTGAATCACCTGACCAAGTTTTTAGCCACAGTACATGTCTAGCAGAATTAGACAAGGCCACAGACCTAGCTGCTTATTAAACCATTTTGGCCGCCAAATCTGCCAGAAATCCAGCCGCCATTTTAAGGATTGGCATTGAGCTGAGAAACTGTCCCCTTGGTATTTTATTATGGACATGCACCTCTAACTGCCCCAGCCAAACATGCAGGGTCCTTGCTACACAGGTGGCTGTCACCCCAGGCCTAAGAACACCTGAGGTCGTCTTCCAGGTTTTTTTTGAGGAGGCTCTCTGCTTTGCGATCCATATGTTCTTTCAAGTGCATAACATCTTCAAAGGAAAGAGATGTATGTTTTGCTACTTTTGCGACATTGCCTTCAACCTTTGGAATAGTATCCCAATCAGAACAGATATCCTCTGAAAAGGGATAATGCCTCTTGATGCCTCTATATCTACCGCCCATATCAGGTCTTTTCCATTCCCTCCAGATCATTTTCGGAATATTTTTATGAACCAGGAAGGTAGGTCTTTGTCGCTCTCCCAAACCCCCCAAAACCTCATCCTGGATAGGCCTGGGTTCCTCTACATCCAATGTGCCACTAACGGCTCTGATTAACTCTCCGATGTCCTCTGGGCTAAACAGGAATTTTCTATATTCCTCTTCATCACAGGAATCTATGAACGTTTCCTCTAAATCTTCTTCAGAAAATCTAGTGATTCCCTCTGAACCTAATTCTAAATCTTCGCTCCGGGGTCTCCTGATTCCACGAGTTCTGGGAGTAGAGGGAGGAGCCGAATGCTGAGATGCTACTGCCGAATGGACTTCGTCCCTTACCAGCTTTTTTTATGTCCTCCATAAAACCCGCTGACTCCTCTTTCACTAGCTGGGCTATACAGATTTTACATAATGTCTTAGTGTATTCTTGCGGTAAACCCCTCCTGCAGGAAACACATTTTTTAGGTTTGGATTTTAAGGATACCGCTGCAGGTCGCAGTGGGGAGCGCAGACCCAGCGAGCAGGCACCGGAGGTCAGTTACAGGCACTCACACTTAGCCCCACATGCCTAGGGACTGCGGTGGGAAGGTAACCGGCCTGGGAGGGCTGCCCTACTGCCCACAGCTGACCGAAGGAGACACTCTCAAGGGGGAGGGATCTATCACATTCCAGCCCTCGATCACACACACACACACACACACACACCACACAACACAACACAACACAACACACACACACACACACACACAGCCAGGAACTTCCAGCTGCTCCTAGCACCTCTCTGCTGCCCTTCCTCTGACAGGACAGGAAGAATTCTGAGGAAGGTGGGGAAGGGGTGGGTGGGGGGGGGGGGCTGTATACTTCTTGGTATGTTCCTGTCCCATCAGGGGAAGATAATCTCAGCTGGTGCGATAAGGAAAAACATAAGCCAAAATGCTTTCTTTTTTTCAGTTTATAACTGGACAATCATCATTATTATCCATATTCACCATAAACTCGAACCATTAAGGTACCCATACACATTCAACAACTGTTCAAAGAACAATTGCTTATCTGACACCCATTTTCACCAGATCCCCCACACGAATGAAAGTTCATCTGGGTCAAACATTCAGGTGTGTAGAGAGGTAAACTGCAGCCAGACAACTCTGGTGCCGCCTTATCTCCCGGGGAACAGGAGGATCCGGCTATGAAAGTTAACATCACACATTCTTCTTTTCTCCAATATCATCTGCCAAAGGAAAGTCTGGCTGCCTCGGACATATTAGAGACTTGTCTGGCTGCCAAACCCACCATTATTACCAGGTTTAAGGACAAATAAAGTTTATGTGTATGGGGGGGGGGGCAGCTAGGGTCCTTTTACACGGGATGTTTGTTGTCCAGTTAAGCATATTTCACTGGAAAAGATCCCAAACTGCAGTACCTGATAAAGGTGCAGAGCAGGCACAGTGGCCGTAGGGTCGGCACAGTGGCCGTAGACCCTAACTATATGCAGCAAGACAGACTATAAACTGGAGGAGCTAAATTGTTCACTGCAGACCTATATGCAGTCACCTACTCAACCCAGCCCAGATTGGGAACCTTGTCTGCAGTGTGAACGATACCACAGAAGCCAGCCAATAGATGGGTGCGTCCCACAATACAGGATTACAGCTCACACTGACATGGCAGTGGTTTTGTCCACTTAAGCGCCCCAAAGATTATGGCTTCTGTTCTTTCACACAGAAGTGATAATTACTTAGGCCGCTTTCACACGACCGAGAAAATCCCACAAGATTTCTGCATTGCGAGAAGCAAACATCTGGCATGAACATGAAGCCCGTTCTTTTGAATGGAGTCATATACACGAGCGATTTATCCTCGGAATGCATTGCCCATTGTTTTCCATGGGAAACAGTTGCTGGACATAAAAATGCCTCTGCCAGCACATTACATGTGCAAGAGCGCGATACTGGGCTGAGTTTCACGGCCGTGTGTAGGTCGCCTTTGTCAATGGAGGTGGAGCAGGTTGGGGATCGGCCTCCATTCACAGCCGACAGGCAGTCATTCATAGATGAATCATTGTCCCATTACACGGGCCGATCAGCGTTTGATTTTTATACCTGCAGAAACTGAATGATAAGCAAACAAATTGTCATTCCTCGTTCATTCACTGGCAGCGTTTACACTGAATGATTATTGTTCAGTTTCGCACAATCCGGCTATAACCTTAATGATAATTGTTCCATGTACAAGCCCCCTTAGACACAAACCGTTCACAGCATTTTGTTCTGATAAAAAGTGCATCTAAATATGACAAATACATTTGTTTGTTTTCTCCACTACATATGTAACTCTCTTCTTACCTTGTGATATCGGAGGCTGGTGGTTCTCCATCATGACATCCTTGTACAGATCCTTGTGTCCTTCTAAATACTCCCACTCCTCCATGGAGAAATAGACAGCGACATCCTGACACCTTATAGGAACCTGACACACACAATGATACTGTCATTACCCAGACTCCTCTAGTGCTGTTACTGTATAATTTCCCAGCATTCCCAGCAGTGTCACCTCTCCAGTCAGCAGCTCAGTGATCTTGTTGGTGAGTTCTAGTATCTTCTGCTCATGTATCGGTAAGTGAGGAGGAGCCTCTGTGATGGGGCTCTGGCTCCTGCTCCATCCTCCTGACTCATGGAGATGGCTGTTGGGAGTCGCATCGTCACCCGATGTCTTCTTTACCATTGTGTAATCCTGTGTATGGAGAGAGACATGTATGGAGAGAGACCAGTATTCATCCCTCAGTAGAATGCGAGAGATTGTGATCCTACTGTATAGATCTCTACAAGGGACACTAGATGGACCATGTGTTCTCCTCCCGACACCAATATTTAACATGTCTATATAGATGTCAACTTAGTGGCAAATATCAAAGTCTACAGGCTGAACTCCGGCCATATGATCCTGCTGGTTCCTGGCTGCCCTTCCCTCCTCATTACAAGGAGCCTACTTACCATTCTCATTCCTCCTACAACATTACTATTAGCTCATTGGTTCCCACCATACAGAACTGACCATATTGGTGGCCGATCTTCACATTTTCTGCTGTTCAGTTCTCCCTCACTTTGAAGGTCTGGAAGCCGTTATACAGGACACTGGATTGTTCCTATTACTTCCTAGAATGGATTTTCTCTTCCCTTAGTCTGACTTGTTACATAATACAATAAAGATGTATAGAAAAGTTTACCTCTCCGGTCAGCAGGTAGATAATCTCTAAGGTGAGGCTTAATATCCTATTGGTCATCTCATTGCTGGTCTTCTCCATCCTCAGTGGGTCATTCATGAGGACCATTTTGGATGAGGACATGAGAGAACTGGAGGAACTGGAGGGTTCTAGCACTGCCGGCCCTTTATGAGAAAGAAAAGGCCCTAAATCATACGGGGACATCATCATGTGTGATATACAGAACCTCACTTACTGAGCATTGAGAGACGCAGGTTCTCAGAGCCGTCACCACATGTATATGGGTATGTTCACACAGACGGCAGATGTTTGCTGGGGATATTGACATTCCAGGACAAGTTCCGCTGCAAATCTGCACCCATTATAATCAGTGGGAATCTGCGCTATAATCCATATCATACAGAATTTTTTTCACATGCAAATTTGAAATCCCTGTGCAGAAAAAAATAATTAATTTGACATACGAACTACGCATGCAAATTAGCAGAAATCCACAGTTTGTGGTATCCAGGTAGAAAACTCCATGTTGAGTTCTGAAATCTGAAGACCCTTACGGCTCCAGGACATACAGTTACGTCCTGCACATTCAGGGTATGTATGAAGGGAGATCGCGGGGTGATTTCCCTCCACACATAGCAAGTGTTGTCTGTTTCTTACAGTCAGCACCCGCCCACAACAGCTCTCATAAGCCACCTAGCTCATCTGAAATTGTTAACACTTTAAATGCCGCTGTCAATACTGACAGCCGCATTTAAATCCCCTGGGCGATGTTCCGGGGTCCTATACGGCTACCCATGAGGAGATTTCGGGATATTGTGCGGTGTCATGGCAGCCGCGGACCTTCTGGAAGGGCCCAGGGCTGTCATAGTGGAATGCCTATCAAGCCATGCCAGTGACATGTCTTGATAGATTACATTATACTACGATCTGAGAGGCAATGCCATGGCATTACATCATTCTGCAGGAGCGATCAAAGCATCACATGTTCGTGTCTCCTCTGGGAACTAAAAAAAAAGGAAAAAAAAGTTTTACTAATTATTAAAAAAATAAAAGGTAATGAAAGTTAAAATGTTTGCCATATTTATAATAAAATAATCTAAATAATAAAACAAAGACACATATATGGTTAACCAGCAGGGTTAACGAACATTGTCAGAAAAAAAAAAAAAAACGCCAGAATCTATGACGTGCCTGTAGCAGAGCTGTGCGTGCGTCTGTGACGTGCCTGTAGCAGAGCTATGTATTATGGATAAAACACCCTAGAGGTGCAATAATGGTGACGTCATCCCAGGTACTAAACCAGCAGAGCGTCTTTCTGCAATCTGAAGACCCTCAACGCTATAAGACATAGCAGCCGTGTGCTTACAGAACCTGTGATGATATCACCGTCATGTCATCAGTCACATGATGCTGACGTCATCACAGTCCTTCATCCCTGTGCACTGAATTACAGGTGGACTACATCCCCCACAAACCCCCGCACCCTCAGTTGCTATTGATACAGCAGTACTCAGTCTGGCAATTTGTAGCTGGTTGTGAGACATCTGGACATCAGTGTGGAGACTCCAATAAATGACCCCTCACAAATGTCCACATACATAGCTGGCGGTGAATATTGACCAACAACATTGAAGCACAGTCCTCCCCTACTATCTTCACATCTCTTGAACCTGATATCATGTCATCTCAAGTGCGAATGCCGCCAACATCAGCCTTCATCTAATCGCCAACTGTTGCCCAGTGTTGGTACTACACTGTCACTATCGTGTAAACATGTCACCACAGAGGGTTCACCGGCGCCGTGAAGCTAATGCAGCTTACATGACACAGCGACAAGCCACCATGTCACCTCAGTGAGCAGCTGAAGTTTGTAAATGTCGTGCAGCTGATATGCGAAAGAAACGAGCCAACATGTCTCCTGAGTGAGCAGATGAAGTTCGTGAATATCAAGCATCTCATGAGAGAAGAGCGAGCTAACATCTCACCGAGCACATCAAGTTCGTGAGGTCAACGCAGCCTGCGTGCTTGAAGCTAGTAGCAATCACTTAGTTCGCCATGGAAACGATCAGGGAGATAAGACGTTTTCTCATTCATGGGTGTTTGCACTGTTCAGCAAAACGGCAAATAATGGCAACAGCTTACTATTTACATGGAAATATTTTGGCCAACTGCAATCCCTTTCACTATATTATATTAGTAAGTGGCGCATTGTGCCACCAGACCTGCTGGTACGGGTCACTCCTGGATCGCTTAGGTGCGGTCATCACTTACCTGTAACGTGTCTGGATATTGTGGATATTGACACATGGTTTGTTGTGTTACAGTTGCCTATGACTATTATTTGTACATTTTTTTAATAAAAGTTATATTTTCAGCGATTCCTACAGGCAAAGCTGCCATTTATTTGAATGGGAACTTTGCCTGTAATACCAAGCCTGGCCACTGCAGTGGGGACAGAGCTGTCAGCTTCCTGCAGTAATCAGCTCAATGAATGAGTGCAAATAGCTCATCAAAAGGACTCCTGTGCAGTAGACCCCCGCTGACTACTACCGATGGCCTATTCTGTCAAAAAGGCCATTAATACTTTACTTGATAACCCCCTTTAACTGTCCCCTCAGCAAGCAGACATGGTATAGCCTCTGTGCTGATGCATCGTTGGATTTTTTTGAAAGTAAAAAAATCACAACATCACAATGGTGGCTACTAAGTATCAGACAGGGGGCTGCACTACAATGCTGTACTAAGGCCGGCTTCACACCAGCGGATGTGCAATTGCTCGTGCCTCAGTGGGACATATTTGCGCTATGAGGATCTTTTGCGCACGTATCGGCGTATTTCACGTCACTTTTTCTGCCCGGGACACAAACACTCTGATGGAAATGGTGGATTCATCTAATGAGCCCCGGATGGGTTCCTCCTGCAGCGGATCAGGCATCTCCGCTCGCAGCTGCGCATCCTCCCCGCTGACTTCTATGGGGCCGTTGGTGCGCAAATACACAGAAAGATAAAGCGTGTTCTATCTACTTGTGCGGCCGATACGTGCGCAGAAAATACACACATGTGAGCGAAAACACGGAGAGCCGCGGGTTCTGTTCACTGCATATTGTGCGCAAATACATCCGTGTGAAGCCGGGCAAACAGAAGGGGGACGGAAAAATGCAAGAAAACCGTGCGAAACCCTCCGGCGTCTCTTACCTGCCGGCCGGAGTCACACGCAGAGCTCTGATATCACTGTATATATATCCTCTGGCTGATAACAGAGACTACAGCAGGGACCAGGACCTGCTACACTGCAATAACCAAAGGACCTGTGAAGATGTCACTGTCATGTGATCCGGATATAGGGGGCGGAGCTCAGCAGTGCGGAGAAGTGGTGACTGAAGGACCTGTGATGATGTCACCATCATGTGATCAGTATATAAGGGGGCGGAACTCAGCGGTGAGGAGGAGAAGTGGTGACTGAAGGGCATATTAACTTATTCCACAAGACTTCTGCTCGAGCACTTTGTCTTCCCCGTCGCCGCGGGGCGCACTCACACGGAGTGCAGTTGTGGAGATACGCTGGGGATTTATGGGACCCAACTCTGTGTATTCACATTTTCTTGCATTTTTTTCTGTGTGTGTATATCCACAGTGAGCGCTGCGGACTTCCTGCACTTCTTGTTCGTCGTCGTTACACAAGCATACATTGTGTTGTCGGGTTGTTCGCTTATTGTTCAGCTTAACCCCTTGGTGACCAAGCCTGTTTGTGCCTTAAATTTTGAAAATCTGACATGTCACTGTAACATAGAATAACTCCGTAAAGGTTTTGCATATCCAAGTGATTCTGACCTTGTTTTGTCACCACATGTTGTACTTCATTTAGGTGGTAAAAATAGACCGATAGAATAAGTGTATATTTATTTAAAGCGCCAAAACTGGTAAAATTTGGAAAAAAATTATCATATTTTCAAATGCAATATCTAAAATGTACCAATTTTCGATAAGATATATATTTCCACCTGTTTACCTAATTCTGGATGCACACATTTAACATTAATTATTAGCATTCTGAGGAGCACTTTGTTTTCCTGCACCAAGCCAAGATTACAAAAGCTCATAGGTGTCAGAATGATAGATACCCCACAAATGACCCCATTTTAAAAACTACACCCCTTAATGTATTCACTGAGGGGGGTCAGGAGGATTTTGACCCCATGGTTTTATTTCAGGAGTTACTGCAATTTAGAGGAGAAAAAAATATTTTTGCAAATATGTCATTTTAAAGAGCTTTTTTTTCCCCTAGAGTGCACATGAAAATTAGGATTTGAACCCTAAAACAGGATCCCCGTCAGTCCCACGTGCAGAAACATCCCCATTGTAGCCCCAATCTGTGTACTGGACACATGGCTAGGCCTGGAATGGAGGGAAAAGCCTTTAGGTTTCAGGGCACAACATTGCAGGCCCCATTTCTCACTTGTAAAGTCATCAAGCTGCCAAAATAGAACACCCCCCACAAGTGACCCCATTTTTAAATCTAGACCCCGTAGCCCATTGGTCTAGGTGTGGACTGAGTATTCTAACCCCAAGGTTTTTTGCAAAAATTATTATAATTCATGTGAAAAATTTATGTAATTTTTTTCATAGACATCACTTTCATGACAGTTTCCTTTGTTTCAAGCAGGAAAAACTGGGAAAACGCACAACAAGTTTTATAGCACTAGTTCTTCTGTGTTCAGCAATACCCCCATTGTAGCCCCAATCTACATACAGGACACATGGCTGGGCCTATAATGTAGGGAACACCCATTGAATTTCAGGGCACAACTGAATAAATTCCAGGCCCCATTGCCCACTTGTGTGAAAAAAAATTGACTTCCTAAAAATAATTCCCAGTTCATTCCATCCCGCTATTTTTAGCATTCCCTAAATCTTAGATAAAAGTAATAATGTAAAACTGCGTGGTATGTCACAAAAGAGGGGTAATTATAGAGGCCTGGTTGGAATGGGCACATGGGGCAATAATCCCAGGTAGCCCCCTTCCCATGCTTGCTGCAAACCGTTGCTTAGAGTTAATGCGATTACCCGCAGCCCGTACACAATGTCATCCACATAAAAAACACACACTGCTAAATGCGGGTTTTCGTTAGTATCTTGGCCCAAAACCCATAAGCTGGCAGGCCACGGCAAGGCCACTGCACATACGCAAGAACGTACACTATCTCACAATTCACTACATAATATCACAGAGATAAGGGAAAAAAAAGTTTGAAGACATAACTCACAGACAATGAAGCCAGATACAGTATATACTACAGGAAAGGCATGGGAGATAGCGTAGGATCTGGCATATGTGCAGTGGCCCACCAGCCTATGTGTTTTGGCCCTAAAATACTAGCGAACACCTCTCAGGTATCTCTCTCAGGTAAAAGTATAGGATCCAACAAGTTATCCGCTCTTGCTGACAACTTTATCTTTCAAAAGCTAGAAGAGAAAACAAGGGGATCTGCTATCTTGGACCTAATTCTTACTAACAGGGAGGGAATGGTTGAGGAAGTAAGGCTAGCTGGTACTGTAGGAGGCAGTGATCATGATATACTTGAATTTTGGATAAAAAGAGGATGGATGAACACAGAAAAAAACCTTAGAAAACTCAGAACTCAAGGTTGGATTTCAGAAAGTCAGATTTTAATCAACTCAGAAAAAGGGTAGGAGGAATCCAATGGCTGGATGTTCTTAAAGACAGAAATGTCCAAGAAGGTTGGGAAATATTGCAAAATGAGATTCTCAAAGCACAATCGTTAACAATCCCTAAAAGAAGGAAGAATGGGAAGCATTTAAAGAGACCAGGATGGATGAACACAGAATTTGCACACATGTTAAAAAGGAAGAAAAATATGTTTATCAAATGGAAAGAGGGGGGAATATCATAAAGAAGAATATAATGTGATCTGCAGAAATTGTAGGCCAAGTGTCAGAAAAGCTAAAGCTAATAATGAATTGAGGCTTGCAACAAAAAAAAAAAGCAATAAAAAGGGATTGGGGGGTTATGTCAAAGGCAAAAGAAAAGTCAAAGATGCTATTGGATGCTTACAAGATGAAAATGGTGAATTGGTTAAGAATTATGTTGAGAAGCCTGAGCTTTTCAATTCCTATTTTCTATTGGTTTTCTCTCAGAAAGTAGATGTAACATCAACTGATCTTCCCTGTGCTACTGGGGGAATAAAAGAATGCAGGCTATCTATAAGCAGAGAGATGGTGAGGGAACACTTAGCAAACTTAAATGAATTCAAGTCTCAAGGTCCAGATGAATTACGTCCTAGGATACTAAAGGAAGCAGCAGAGGTAATTACTGAGCCTCTTGCCATAATCTTTGAAAATTCATGGAAAACAGGAAAAGTCTCAGAAGATTGGAAAAGGGCAAATGCCCCTATTCTAAAAAAAAAAGGGAAGAGGGTGGATCCAGGAAACTACAGGCCTGTGAGCCTGACTTCTATACCGGGAAAGATCTTTGAAAAAACTATTAAACAGCATGTATGCAAGTACTTGGATAAAAATGGAGTTATTAACCAGAGCCAGCATGGGTTTGTAGCAAACAAGTCATGCCAAACGAATCTAATTTCCTTCTATGACAGAATCACCGACTGGGTTGATCAGGGAAATGCGGTGGCTATAGTATATCGACTATAGTAAAGCATTTGACAAATTATCTAATACCGTCCTTATTGAAAAGATGACCAAATATGAGATTGACAAGGCAACTGTTAGATGGATTCACAACTGGATGGGTGATCATACTCAAAGAGTCATCATAAATGGCTGCACATCCAAGTGGAAGAATGTATCAAGTGGGGTACCACAAGGATCTGTTCTAGACCCAGTGTTGTTCAACATTTTTATAAATGATCTGGAGGAGGGAATTGATGGAAAACTGATCAAATTTGCTGACGACACAAAGCTAAGAGGTATAGCTAACACTAGGGAAGATAGAGAGAGTATTCAAAAAGATCTAAAAAGCTTGCACAGTGGGCGGCGACTAACAGAATGGTATTTAACAAGTAGAAATGCAAAGCCCTACATCTGGGCAAGAAAAATAAAAAAAACATATAGAATGGGAGGAATTGGGCTAAGCAGCAGTACATATGAAAAAAAAAAACTTGGGTATACTAATAGATCATAGACTAAACATGAGTGAACAATGTGATGCAGCAGCCAAAAAGGCAAACCCAATTCTAGGATGTATTAAGAGAAGCATAGAGTCTATATCCCATGAGGTAATTCTTCCCCTCTACTCTTTCTTAGTCAGTGCAGGAAGAACGGAGCACACACTGTAAAGAACCCCCTGCCTGCAGTGAAGCTTGGCGGTGGCTTGGTGAAACTCTGGGGATGTTGTGCTTCCTGGTATTGGAAAGCTGTGTGGAGAGCAAGATTGATCACATCAATCACGTCTCAAACTTCCAGGACAAAACATGCCTTCTATGAAAAATCTAAAGCTTGGACAACATTGGACCATCTAAGACAATAATCCCAAGCAAACTTCAAAGACAACTAAAGCTTGGTTTCAGGTGTTGGAGTCAACGACAGAGTCGCCTGACTTACACCCCATAGAAAATCTTTCCTTGTGTTATATCTGTCCTAGTAAACAGAATATGGAGTCCCAGACTCAGGGTTAGAATAGAACCCTTAGGGATGGGCTGGAGCCACCCTACATGGGGGTATCCAGAGGACCATGGACGGGAAGTGAGGCAACACATTCTCTAGTAGTTAGCTCAAGTTTTTGGGATGAGAACCGAGATCATGTTGTTGGAAGAGTGGGGACTATGTAACATGATTAAAACCGTCACAAAAACGGGGGGGGGGGGGATTTGTTAAAGCAGTAAATATGTACCCATCTTCCTTCTTGTATGCTTCAGCCTGCCATATCATATTGTTGTCATTTTCTTTTAACAGGAATTTTGCAGATGTGCACCCTGTTCTAAAGCCTAAAACCAGACGGACAGTCGGTGGCAGCATAACCCATTCTCCAAGAAACAGCGGTATCTAATTGCTTATACATTTTGTTTTGAGAAGTTTATTATACATGATAGATTGTTTTTCTGTTTTTACTTTCAAATATATAATGGAATGTACGGATAATAAAAGCAGAACTTACTTTATTACACTAGGAAACAAGTGTAGTCATTCTGTTCTCGGAGTGCTCCATTATTTTTATAAGATTTGAAGCACCTAAAATATACTTGAAACGCAAATTTCACTATCATGGGCGATTTTCACGGTGATGCGATTTTGATTTTAAAAAAATTGCATTGCGTCTGTAAAATTGCGGTCTTCACTCACGTGAAAGATCACGAGTGTTTCACATATACTTCAATGGGAAGAATCGTATCACACTCGTATGGATATGAAACAACTGTTGATTCCTTCTATAGGAACACCTAAGAACAGAACATGCTGCGATTTAACTTATGCTGCAAGGAAGAAAGAAAAATAAAACAAAACAAACAAAAAAAAAAAAAAAAAAGAAAAACGCTCGTGAATAAATACATTTAGGCCTCATGTCCACGGGCAAAATAGGATTTTAAATCCACAGCGGATCACCCGCACGCGGATCCGCATCCCATAGGGATGCATTGACCACCCGCAGGTAGATAAATACCCGCGGATGGTCAATAAAAGTGAATTTAAAAAAATGGAGCATGAAAAAAATGGACACGCTCCATTAGAATAACTTACCCGCAGCGGACCGGGCAGTTCTTCTCTTCTTCACGGCCGGATCTTCTTTCTTCGGCCCGGCGCATGCGCGCGGCACGCAGCCGGCGTGCCGTGCACATCCGCTGGCCAAAGAAAGAAGATCTGACCGTGAAGAAGAGAAGATCTCCCCAATCCGCTGCGGGTAAGTTCATTCTTATTTCAAGCGCTCATGTCCGCGGGGCAGGAGGGACCCGCTACGGATTCTCCATGGAGAATCTGTAGCGGGCCTGATTTTCCCCGTGGACATGAGGCCTTAAAAGAATGGATATCATAGTTGTGCAAGTTTTGTATAGAGTGAAAAAAGTTTGGTACCGTGCTTAGGCAGTGGAGCAAAACATGATTGTTCCCAGCAAGAGAAACAAAGTAATCTTGTAGATGCGATACCTATTTATGGCTAACAAAAATACATGATGTTAACGCGAGCTTCTGAGACTACGAAGAGGTCTTCTTCAGGCTTAAATCAAATAGATCCGAAGAGGCATGAACGTTTATACACACATACTTATGACAAGTCACAGACATGGATGTGGATAATTTGTACTTAAAGGAATACTGCAACAGAAATAGAAACATCTTTATATGGTCACTGATAAGGGAGTGAAGGTTTTATGGTCCCTGAATTAGTGTTGGGGGTGGAGATGTCAACAGAACCGCAGTGTTATCTGTGTTATAGATTTCTCATACTTCCAAGTCACGCTTAAATCCTTATGAATAATTTAGCCCTCTATTAAAGTGTCAAAGTTGTCATAAATTTATATTACCAAAATCTCCTATGGCTTTGTGACTTGAAATTGCCTTTCAGTATTGTTAGCGCTATTCGATATACTGTGGGTGCCATATTAAAAAAGGAATAATGAACAGGCCTGGAGACCCTTTAAAGGACCACACGTTTACATCATGTGCACCGAAAAGGTTCTAACTTTATTTAGGCAAGTAAAAGTTTATACAAGCTTTTCCAACACAGGAAGTTAGGTAATTCGGGTTGTGTGCTGATAGGCCATTCTCAGAGGGAGGTATTTGTGAGGTAGCTGTGAGATCATTCACCCAGGAGGAGCTTCCCTTGAGCGTGCTCTATTCATTCTTGACTTGTCCGAAGGAAATGCTTCCTGTTTCTCTCCAGCCAGCTATTTCCTGTCCTTTTACACAAAGACATTCCTTTTGACCATTTGGCTTTAATTTAAGCCCTGGATAGGTTTTCCACTGGTCAAGAAACAGTCAGACCTGTTTTTAGACACAATACACTGCTCCTTCAATTCTTGTGGAGGTGAGGGGCGATGTTCTCTTCCCCCAGAGGTTTAGGTTAGAGACACAATATAGCATTTTAGAATCTTCACAGCTGATAAACATACAAAAAAATTACAGACAGGATGGCGAACCTCTCAGCCATCTCCCACAGTATCATAAATTTCATATCTTTTATGTTGTGTCCAGGACTAGAGAAATGCTTGGCCACAGGTAGTTCTGTCTTTCTCTGTTTCATTGTGTGGCAATGAAACCTCATCCGAGCTTTAAGTTTTTTTCCCATTTCTCCAACATAAAGGCCACCAACAGGACATTTACTACACAGGATCAGGTACACATCAGACGTAGACCATGTAAATGCCCCAGGGATCTTATAGTCCCAGTGTGTTGCGCAAGTTTCTCCTTTATGTGAATTAGCCCTAAGGCTGGCTTCACACTGGCAAGAGATTTGAGCATTGAGATGCAGGAGGAAAAAAATAAATCGCTCAAGTGTACAACCCCACTAAAAGGAATGGCATTCATATTCAAGGTACATTTTCTCAGCCGTGTGAAGCCGCCCAAAAAGTGGCATTTTATGGTGAATTAGAGGAAACCACTACTTATGTTAGTTGTGCCGACTGAAAGATTTATTTGTCGTATTAGCAAACTAACATGGGAGGCTGAATAATTTTGACATCCCGTTCATCATCATGCAATGTTGATCTAAAGCAAGGTAAAACCGGATGTTTTAAATCTTTTTCAGCATTTTTCACATTCCAAACAAGAATCCCTTTTCTTTGAGGACATGGATTGACTTATGAAATGTTTTCCACATATAGAAAATCACAACGCTTTTTTCATTGTGTGAATTCTTTGATGATACCTACATCTGGTATGAGTAGTAAAACATTTCCCACATTCTGAACATGAATAAGGCCTCTCTCCTGTGTGACTTCTCTGATGTATAGTAAGATTTGATTTCACTGTAAAAAATTTCCCACATTCTGAACATGAATAGGGTTTCTCCCCTGTGTGCAGTCTCTCATGTGTAAAAAGACTTGATTTCTTTGTAAAACATTTCCCACATTCTGAACATGAATAGGGCTTCTCTCCTGTATGACTTCTCTGATGCATCATAAGATTTGATTTTTGGATGAAACATTTCCCACATTCTGAACACGAATATGGCTTCTCTCCTGTGTGAATTCTCTCATGTATAACAAGATCAGATTTCAGGATGAAACATTTACCACATTCTAAACATGAAAATCGCTTCAGTCCTGTGTGAATTCTCTGATGTTTAACAACATCTGATTTCAAAATAAAACATTTCCCACATTGTGAACATGAAAACGACTTCTCTCCTGTGTGAATTCTCTGATGTCTAACAAGATCTGATTTTTGGATGAAAGATTTTCCACATTCTGCACATGAAAATGGCTTCTCTCCTGTGTGAATTCTCTCATGTATAGCAAGATCCGATTTCTGGGTAAAAAGTTTCCCACATTCTGAACATGAATGCAGCTTCTCTCCTGTGTGAATTCTCTCATGAGCAATGAAGTGTGATCTATATGCAAAACATTTCCCACAGTGTGAACAAGAGTATGGCTTCTCCCCTGTGTGCACTCTTTTGTGTGTAAAAAGGCCTGATCTTCTTGAAAACTGTTTTCCACATTCACCACACTGAAACTTTTTCCCCCCTTTGTGAGTTGTAGGTGAGGTAACAATCTGTGATTGGTCAAGAGGAGGTTCCTCATGATTAAGGGGAATGTATGACAGATCTGTACTGACAAGCTGTGGCTGTACATGAAGGGTGCTGAGGTTTTCTGCTGAAGAGCGCTGCACGATATCTTCATCTTCTACTTTATAAAGACATGATATCATCAGGTTTCCTTCTGAGTTCCCAGAGGGATTTTCTGTTAGGATTAAGAAAAAAATTTTGTGATTTTTTTTTTCTTTTCAAATCAAAAAAGTACAAAAATTTTCATCACCAACTCAACCGCTTAGGCAAACGAGAATCGTAAGATTCTCGTTGTGTCTAAAAGGGACCTCTCTCCCAATCCTGGCCCACCCTCTAGTGCCCCTAACTATTACTTCCCCACTGCCCCACTAAGACACCCTTCTAGTCCAACCACTAGTCCGTGCATATCCTCCCCGGTTTCCTTTCAATATGCGCTCTGGAATTGCCAGTCAGCATGCAACAAACTCCCCACCATCTATGACTTTTTCACTGCTAAATTCCTAAACCTGCTAGCTTCAACAGAAACATGGATACAGCAGTCTGACACTGCTTCCCCTGCTGCACTGTCTTACAATGGCCTGCAGTTCTCCAATTCCCCAAGACCAAAAGACAGGCGAGGGGGAAGAGTAGGTGCTCAACTCTCCCCACAATGCACCTTCCAGGTCATCCCCCCAGTATCCTAACTCACTTTCCCATCATTCGAGGTACATGCCCTACGGCTTTTCCGTCCGCTGTCCATGCGAGTAGCAGTTATCAACCACCCCCTAGGTGCTCTTCACCTGTTTCTGGTCCACTTTTCCACCTAGCTCCCCCACTTCCTCTCCTGCGAAATCCCAACCCTCATCCTAGGAGACTTCAACATCCCCACTAACGACCCCATCTGCCTCTCAGCTTCTATCGCTCACCTTCTCCCCTGGTCTCTCACAACTCACAGCCTCTCACACTCACAGGGATGGCAATACTCTGGATCTGGTCTTCTTTCGTCTCTCCTCTGCTTCCAACTTCACTAACTCCCCTCTCCCGCTCTTGGACCATAACCTCCTCTTTTTCTCGGTCAAGCTTCCTAGTACCTCCCCAGACCCTCCTACCTCCCGTATGTACAGGAACCTTCAGGCCATTCACACCAAAAATTTTGCCGAGTCTCTACAGTCTTCTCTATCCCCTATCTCTCTCTTCTCCTGCCCCAACCTGGCTGCCGCACATTACAACACAACTCTCAAACATGCCCTGGATGAAGCGGGGCCCCCCCTACCGTAACCCAAGCCATCCGATATAGACCGCAGCAACCCTGGCTCATGCCTCAAACGAGATTCATCCGGCGGTACTCTAGGTGTGCTGAACGGCTGTGGAGAAAGTCTCAAAAGCCTGCAGACTTTCTCCACTTTAAATTCATGGTCAGAACATACAACCTTGTCCTCCTCCACGCCAAACAAGTCATCTTCACCTCTCTCGTCTCCACACTAGCCCATAACCTTAAAAGACTCTGACACTTTCCACTGCCTTCTCAGCCCAAAACTGCAGCCCCCTGTGACAGATCTCAGTGCTGAAGAGCTGGCTGCTTACTTCAAAAAGAAAATTGACAACATCCGGCAGGAAATAACCTCCCAATCCCAGACTTGTCCTGACCCTAGTCTGGTCAGTACTGCCTCTAGCTCCAGTTCACTCTCTGTACTTAGACCGACAGAGGAAGAAGTCTCCAGACAGCTCTCCTCCACTCACCCCACCACCTGTGCTAGCGACCCTCTTCCCTCACACCTCCTACAGTCCCTCTCCCTGGTGGTCATCTCCCACCTCACCACTATATTTAATCTTTCTCTGACCTTTGGCATTTTCCCCTCCTCATTCAAAGACGCTATCATATTGCCGCTGCTAAAGAAACCGACTCTTGACTCAACCGATGCTGCCAACTATCGATCCATCTCAAACCTCCCCTTCATCGCCAAACTACTAGAACGCCTGGTTTACTCTCGCCTTATAAGCGATCTCTCAGAAAACTCTCTTCTTGACCCTCTACAGTGCAGCTTTCGCCCCCATACACTCGACAGAAACCGCTCTGACTAAAGTGTCAAACGACTTCAGAAATCAGACTGAGTGCCCCTTTAATTCGAACCTCTCATTCCCGTCTCCAAGACTTTTCAAGAGCAGCACCTGTCCTCTGGAACGTGCTACCAAAAAATATCCGGGCAATCACTGACACATTAAACTTCAGGCGTGCTCTAAAAACGCACCTCTTCAGAGAGGCATACCACCATACCCCCTAAACCAAACCCCTCTGTACTCTGCCTGATAACAGGCTCCCTGTCCAACAGACTGCAATCTCTGCTAGCCGTAATCAACTGGCACCTGCAGTCATCCTAATTCCGCCATTATACGGCCTGACTATTGTCTGTGTGCTTTCCTCACTCTCCGCCTCGCCATACCGTGTACATCTCCAGCCCCTTTACCTTCTGTATCACCTCATTATGTGTAGTATATAAGCTTGCTGGAACAGGACCCGCACCCCTATTGTTTCCATCAATTGATTACTTCATGTAACCGTTGTCTTATTTCCCCTGTATTGCAAGCTCTGCGGAATATGTTGGCGCTATATAAATAAAGATTATTACTATTATAAAAGGCCCTAACTTCTGAGGATGGTGATAAGCAAAGTAGATGTGGCCAGTGATTAGTTCCTCTGAGCAGTGTTACATCACGATCACTATCACTATTCATGCTGTAATCATTCAGCTAGATAAAACAGTTTAAGTTTGGAGCCAACATCCACAAACAATGCCTGACAGCAGTGACCTCCAACCAAGGTGCCATGGCACCCTGGAGTACCGTGGCATGGAAACCCACCAGGGGTGCCACAACACTCACAGCCAGGGAGTGAGAATTGGCCACATTAGGGATTATTAGCTGCTGGCCATTAGCACTGCAGGAAGTGGGGTGAGGGAAAGTGTTGCAGGCAAGCTCTGCCCACCATGCCTCTGTTCTCCTTCCCGGGTCTCCTGTCATTGGTCTGGTAAAACTTTGGACCATTAAGGTGCCCATACACATTCAACAAATGAAAGAACAATTGCTCATCTGACAGCCGTTTTCAACAGCACCCCCACACATGAAAGTTTGTCTGGATCAAACGATTGTGTGTTTAGAGAAGTAAGTTGCAGCCAGACAACTCTGATACCATTTTATTTCCCAAGGAAGAAGAGGATCAGGTTACTAACAGGTCTAATGTGTATGGGGGCCCGTAGTATGATTGTTGTCCACTAAAGTGCCTGAAAGTCTTTTCCAGAGATTATGGTTCCTGTTCTTCCACACAGAAGCGATAATCACTTAGTGCATGGAGGAGGAGCAGGTTGGGGATCGCTTCCAGCCGCCCCCCTCCATTCACAGCAGACAGGCAGTCTATCATAGATGAACGATCGTCCAATTACACGGGCTGATCGGCATTTGATTTTTATACCTGCAGAAACTGAACGTCAAGCGAACTAACTGTCATTCCTCGTTCATTCGCTGGCAGCGTTTACACTGAATGATGATTGTCCAGTTTTGCACAATCCAGCTATAACCTCAATGATTACACCGTGCAACAAATTTTTAAAAAATGTTCGTAGCAGAAAGTAATTGATATGTTTCTGTAAAATTAAAACCTGCTGATTCCACTGGTAAGGCTTAAGTCAGACGGGCGTTTTTTCGCGCGATTTGCGGATCGCATGACGGATGCGCATCCGCAAATCGCGTGACCGGTGCGCGCAAGTCGCCCGCAAATCACCCGAAAATCTGCTCCTAGCCGCGTTTCATTAGAAACGGGCCGGAGCTGTCCAGTGCATTGCATTCAATGGAGACGGCAATAGAGCCGCCTCCATTTAAAGCAATGCGCTGCGGGCGAGCCCGGGATGAATTGTCGGTAAGGGCTTAAATATATAAGCCCTTCCCTGCAATTCATCCTAAAATGTGTTAAAATAAAAAAAAATTGTATACTCACCTTCTCCCGGCAGCCGGAGCTCCGCGCGGCCGTCCTGCAGTAGGTGTGAAGGGGGTGTGAGTCAGACCTGCCCCCTGATTGGCTCAGCGCTGAGCCAATCAGAGGCATGCCTCACTCACACCCATTCATGAATTCATGAATGGATGTGAGTCAGACCTGCCCCTGATTGGCTCAGCGCTAAGAGGCAGCAGTCACTCACCCATTCATGAATTCATGAATGGGTGTGTGAGTGAAACCGGCCTCTGATTGGTCAGGGCTGTGACCAATCAGAGGCAGATCATTCAGCAGGCGGGGATTTTAAAGCCCCGCCGGCTGAATAGTGCCGAGAAGCAGTTCAGGAGAACTGACAGCGACCGCGGCTGGACTCCGGCTGCAGCGGAAAGGCGAGTATACAATTTTCTTTTATTTTAACACATTTTAGGATGAATTGCAGGGAAGGGCTTATATATTTAACCCCTTCCCGACAATTCACCCCGCGCACGCCGGCAGCCCATTGCTTTCAATGGAGCGGCTGTATTGCCGCTCCATTGAATTCAATGGGCAAACATCGTTCTTCTCTGTCACAGCTGTTACAGCTGTGGCAGAGAAGAATGATTTGTCTTCTATATGTTCTCAATGGGGTCGGCGCTGCTGCCGCCGGCCCCATTGAGCGCATATAGAGAAGAGAACAGGAATCGCAGATCGCACATAGGTACGATCTGCGATTTTTTGTTCTATAATTTATCGGACGAGCGCATAAAAAGCTCTCATGTGTCCGATACCATTGCAAAGCAATGGTTTTATAAAATCGCCGGACGCATGCGCAAATCGCGGCTAAAAACGCCCGTCTGACTAAGGCCTAAAACTGACTAATAGCGGCACGTCTCATTTTCAAGTTATGTAACCCCTTAGTGACCGAGCATCTTTTTCATTTTAAAAAATCGTAACTCCTTTATTTATCCATCGACGTCGCTGTATGAAGGCTTGTTTATTGCAGGACGAGTTGTATTTTTTAATGGTGATATTTCATCTACCATATAATGTACTGAAAGGCTTTTAAAAAGTTCCAAGTGAAGTAAAATGAAAAAAACAACAACGAAATTCTGCCATCTTTCGGTGCGCCTTGTTTCTACAGCGCACAAACTGCAACAAAAATGACCTGATAACGTTATTCTATGGGTAAGTACGATTACTACGATACCAAAACTTATGTAGTGGTTTTTTTTTTGCTGTCCTACTTTTATTTTTTTTTAAAGGACATTTAATTTTTTAAATTTATTTTCTGCCGCCATCTTCTGCACGCAATAATTTTTTAATTTTCCCATCCACATAGTTGTGCAAGGGCTCATTTCCTGCAGGATGTCCTGTAGTTTGCGTTAGTACCATTTTGGAATACATAAGAGTTTTTGCTCACTTTTTAATTGCATTTTATCTTAGAGACAGAATGACCCAATGCATTTCTGGCATTCTTAATTATTTTTTTTTCAGACAACGTTCACCGTGCGGGGTAAATAATGCGTTACTTTGATGGATCAGACTTTTACGGATGCAGCGATACTAAACATGTATTTTTTTTAATGATTTTGATTTGTTTAATTAGTCTAGCTAATGGCCTGTAAAAACACAGTTCATTAATTACAGCTTACTGCTGGATGATCTGCAGTGTTTACACTACGTGGAAACATACCCTATATGTTACATAAACCTACCCTTATAGTGTTCAGTCAGCACTTGGTAACAGCGATTAACAAAAGTGATTGCGCAACTATTTTGCATTCTCTTTATTAAGCAAGGATTAATTGTATAGGCATATTAAAAAAAAATAAAATACAATGGCAATTGGATTACATTATTCTCCATAATTGGGAAACATTACGTGGCAGAAAAAATGGATATCAGATTTGAATTCAGCGTGCTAAAGTTACTATAAGACACCTATCAGCTTATTGGTAACAAAAACTGTGTTGCACGGCATTATTGTTCGTGTAAAAGCCCCCTTAGACACAAACAGTTAACAGCTTTTTTTTCTGATAAAAAGTGCATCTAATATGACAAATATATTTATTTTTTGTTTTCTCCACTACATATATAAATCTCTTCTTACCTTCTGATATCGGAGGCTGGTGGTTCTCCATCATGACGTCCTTGTACAGATCCTTGTGTCCTTCTAAATACTCCCACTCCTCCATGGAGAAATAGACAGCGACATCCTGACACCTTATAGGAACCTGACACACACAATGATACCGTCATTACCCAGACTCCTCTAGTGCTGTTACTGTACCCAATTACCCAGCATTCCCAGCAGTGTCACCTCTCCAGTCAGCAGCTCAGTGATCTTGTTGGTGAGTTCTAGGATCTTCTGCTCATGTATCGGTAAGTGAGGAGGAGCCTCTGTGATGGGGCTCCGGTTCCTGCTCCATCCTCCTGACTCATGGAGATGGTTGTTGGGAGTTGCATTGTCACCCGATGTCTTCTTCACTATTGTGTAATCCTGTGTATGAAGAGAGACATAGAGGACTGAACCCAGTATTCCTCCCTCAGTAGAAAGTAAGAACTTCTGATCCAGCTGTATAGAGCTCTACAATGGATACTAGATAGACCGTGTGTTCTCCTCCCAACACCAATATTTACAATGTCTATAAAGATGTTAACTCAGTGGTAAAAGTCCAAATCTCCAGGTCAAACTCAGTCCATGTGATTCTGCTGGTTCCTGGCTGCCCTTTCCTCCTCATTACAAGGAGCCTAGTTACCATTCTCATTGCTCCTACAACATTACTATTAGCTCATTGGTTCCCACTATACAGAACTGACCATAGTGGTGGCCGATCTTCACGTTTTCTGCTAACATACATAGTATGTTAGGCTGAATGAAGACAATGTCCATGTAGTTCAGCCTGTTTTTATTCCCCCCCCCCCCCCTTCCTGTTGTTCCAGAGGAAGGAAAAAGAAAACAACGAGGCAGAAGCCAAATTATTTGGAGGAAAAAAATCCTTCCCGACTCCATAATGGCAGTCGGAATAATCCCTAGAACAACGTTTGAGTTCCTCCTGACTCCACATCCCGGATCAACAACCCTGCTGGTCACCTAATGTTTATATCCTACAATATCATAGCGCTCTAATGAGACATTTAGTCCCCTCGTAAACTCCTCTACTGTTTTTGCCATCACCACATCCTTAGGCAGAGAGTTCCACAGTCTAACTGCTCTTACAGTAAAAAACTAGCTACTGTGTTGGTGATGAAACCTGCTTTCTCCTAGATGTAGCGGATGCCCTCTTGTTACTGTCGCAGTCCTGGGTGAAAACAGATCATGGGAGAGATCCTTGTACTGTCCCCTAATGTATTTATACATAGTTATTTGGTCGCCCCTTAGGCGTCTTTTTTCCGGGGTGAATAATCCTAATTTTGATAGCCTCTCCGGGTATTCCAGTCCTCCCATTCCATTTATTAATTTAGCTGCCCTTCTTTGAACCCCCTAAAGCACTGCAACATCTTTCCTGAGCTCCGGTGTCCAGAGCTGTATACAGTATTCCATGTGATGTACAGTATTCCATGTCTACACTCAACTAGAACCCCAAAGGTCTTTTTCCATATCACTTTTCCTTAGCAGTACCCCATTTAGGCCCCCTGAACACGTAACATAACTTGTAACATAATACAATAAAGATGATAGAAAAGCTTACCTCTCCGGTCAGCAGGTAGATGATCTCCAAGGTGAAGCTTAATATCCTCTGGGTAATCTTATTGCTGTTGTTCTCCATCCTCGGTGGGTCATTCATGAGGACCATTTTGGATGAAAATATGAGAGAACTGGATGAACTGGAGGGTTCTAGTACTGCCGGCCCTTTATGGAAAAAGAAAAGACCCTAAATCATACGGGGACATCATCATGTGTGATATACAGAGCCTCACTTACTGAGCATTGAGAGACGCAGGTTCTCAGAGCCGTCACCACATGTATACGGGTATGTTCACACAGATGGCAGACTTTTGCCCTGGATATTGACATATAACCTGCACTGATTCCACTACAAATCTGCAGCCATTATAATCAGTGGGAATCCTACCACAGAAACTATTTAGAAGGGGACACAGACACTCCTATCACAGTTACTGATGATGATCACACAGCTCCTGGCACACAGGTGTAATAGAAGAGATCACAGCTCATCCTCCTGACTGTATACTTATGGTATGTCCCTTATTTTGGTGAATATGGAAGGTAACTATAATTAAGGGATTGTAAACTATTGAGGGCCATTAATAGAAGATCAGCAAGGAAGGGTCTCCGCTGATCAGCTGTTTGCCAGATCAGTGTGCTGATGAACTGAGCTGATTTCTTTAGGAAACACACAAGTCTGTTCTCACTGCAGTGGCCAGACTTGGTATTACGGGCACTTCAATGGGAATAATAATAATCTTTATTTGTATAGCGCCAACTTACTTCACAGCATTTTCAAGCACGGGAGAACACAGACAATACAACAATTACATGTGGTATACAATCAGTTTGAAACAAATAGGGTTGGGGTGGTACAGGAGGTATGGGGTGGGGTGGGGGGAGAAGTGTGAACCACAGGGGAACAAAGGCAGTATGGGAATTACAAGTGGAAATCATTTATTAAGAAGCAACCCAGGTGGGGACAGAAAGGAAGTGCAGGGGTAGAGGTCATATGCAATAAGCAGGGTGTTGGATGGGGCAAGGGGACTGGGTTAAGAGATTCGGTATGCCTCTCTGAAGAGCTCCGTTTTTAAAGGTGCGTCTGAAGTTCCGTTTGTCAGGGATTGTCTGGATGCCTTGGGGTAGAGTGTTCTAGAGGATCGATGCTACTATGGTGAAGTCCTGTAGGCGAGCATGTGAGGTTTGTATTAGAGGGATGTTTAGTCTGAGTGTGTTAGCGGATCAGCTTGTGCGGGCTGGGTGGTGTACGGACAGGAGGGAATTGATGGACGGTGGCGCGGCGCCATGGAGAGCTCTGTGGGTGAGGAGTTTAAATTTAGTTCTGCCATGGATGGGTATCCACTGCCGCAACTGGCATAGTGCAGAGGCTTCTAAGAAAAGGCTTGATAAGCCTAGCTGCCGCATTTAATATGGAATGGAGAGGGGAGAGTCTGGTAAGAGGAAGGCCAATGAATAGCGAGTTGCAGTAGTCGACTCGGGAATGAATGAGGGCGACCACAAGTGTCTTTACCGTGGTGATTAACAGACGGATTGTAGCAATATTTCTGAAGCGCAGATGACATTTTCGGGCCAGAGAATGGATGTGGGTGTTAAAGAAGAGGTCAGAGTCCAGTATGACCCCAAGGCAGGGGGCGTCCTCTCTGGGGGTTATGGTGGCGCCAGATACTGATATGGAGGCCAGTTTTTTAGAGGTTAAGTTTGAGAAAGAGGAAGGACATGGTGTAAGAGACAGCAGACAGACAGTTGGTGATGTTTTGGAGGAATGGTGCTGAGGTGTCATGAGATGAGGTGTATAACTGGGTGTCGTCAGCGTAGAGGTGGTATTGGAGGCCAAATTTGCTGATGGTTCGTTCAGTTGGGGCTGTGTAGATAGAGAAGAGGAGGGGGTCCAGGACCGAGCCCTGGGGGACCCCCAAGAATGAGAGGGAGTGGAGAAGAGATAGATGGTTGTAACAGAGAAAGTGAGTAGGTGCTGGATGCAGTGCTGAGGAGACTGGGATTGGGGCTAGTCTTGTAGTTTTCGGAGATTTCTTTTCAGGTGTTGTTCATTTTCTCTTTGAAATAGGCGGCTTGTTCTCAAGCACTCAGATCAGTCATGGGGGCATTTTCTTTGGGGCTGAGGAGGGAGTGGAATGTGTTGAAGAGTCGTGGAATAGTGAGGAGACAAGGCATGGTGGAGGGCTAGGTTATAAGTTTTAAGCATGTATGTGCAGTGGAGGAAGTCTGTGGGCAGCTTTGATTTTCTGCACAGCCGCTCAGCGCACACAGAGCACCGCAGAATGAAGTGAGACAGGGCTGTTGTCATCTGCGGTGGATGGCTCGGCTCATGCCACTTCATCCAGGGCACATCTGAGGGGGTGTAGTAGTGTTTAACAGCCAGTTTAGAGTAGGAGAAGAGAGAGAGAGGGGACAGGGAGGACTGGATGGTCTTGGCAAAATGATGGGTGCAGATGGACTGGAGGTTCCTAGAGGTGCGATAGATAGGAGGGTCAGGGGAGAAGCTAGGGTGCCTGATGGAGAAAGAGAAGAGGTTCTGATCTGAGAGGGGAAGGGGGGAGTTAGTAAAGTGGGAGGCAGAGCAGAGACGGAGGAAGATTACATCGAGAGTGTTGCCATCTCTGTGAGAGATTAATGAAAGACTGAGGAAGGAGGTAAGTGGTAAAAGCTGGGAGGCAGATGAGCTGGGGTCGTTAGTAGAGATGTTTAAATCGCCAAGTATGAGGGTTGGGATTTCAAAGGCTAGGAAGTGGGGGAGCCAGGCGGTGAAGTCGTCTAGGAACAGGTGGGTGGGACCTGGGGCTGGTAAATAACTGTGACACGGGGCGGAAGAGTCACAGGGTGTAGATTTGAATGACTGGTAGGTAAGTGAGGGAGCCGAGGGAATGACCTGGAAGGTACAGTTAGGCGAGAGGATGATGCCTACTCCTCCGCCGCGTCTGTCATCCGATCTGGGGGTGTGAGAGAACTGCAAGCCATCATAGGACAATGCAGCGTGGGAGGTAGAATCAGACTGCTGTATCCAGGTTTCCGTGAGGGCAAGCAGGTTGAAGTGCCTGGTGGTGAAGAGGTCATGGATAGTTGGGAGTTTGTTGCAAGTGTATTGGAAGTTCTGTAGGGAGCATTTGAACGAGTCGGGTGGAGGTGCGTGGGCTAGTGGGGTGGTTTGGTATGATTGGGTGGAGGGGATTTTGGTAGAGAGCAGCACAGGGTAGGCCAGGGTCGGGGGATATGTCCCCTCCGGCTAGGAGTAGCAGGGTAGCAAGGGTGAGCAGGTGGTTGGGGGATTTGTGGGGGAACTGCATCGCTCATTAAAATGAATGGGGTGCATTAAAAATGTGGTATAACTCTGATCTCAGCGCTGTGCTTTTACAAACAGAAATTAGACCAAAAAAAGTGCAAAACCCTCCGGCGTCTCTTACCTGCCGGCCGGAGTCACACACACAGCTCTGATACTGTAATATAATGTAGCTGATATCCGTGTGGGACCAGGACCTGCTACACTGCAATAGCCGAAGGACCTGTGTGATGTCAGTCATGTGATCAGTATATAAGGCGTGAGCATAGTAGCCTTTTACTCCTGGGTGAAGCACAGCAGTGAGAAGTAGTGGATGAAGGACCTGTGATGATGTCACTGTCATGTGATCAGTATATAAGGGGCGGAGCTCAGCAGTGAGGCGCAGTGGATGAAGAACCTGTGATGATGTCACTCTCATGTGATAATTGATGTTATGTATAATTATGCATCTGTATTCACCCTATATTTGCGCAATCCCGTTGATTTCAATAAACCATAATAGGACAAGCTGTTATTATTATTTTTTACACCTATTTGAATTCCTTATCCAAATCAATGGGGTTTCAGCGCTGTAATATATCTGCCTCTAGCATCTCTCTCACACAAGCGTTCAAAAGAGCTTCTCAGACGAGCGATTTAGCGCGGCATGTATAACGCACTCTATAATGCATGCTGTTCTATTTTCGGGCATTTCACTGTGTTTTTGATGCCCTACATCACCCATTGAAATGAATGGGGAGCGTTAAAAACCCTGTGTACAGCGCTATTACCACTGCTTACTATACCAGCGGGAGGGGGAAACAAAGGTGACGTCATCAGCGTGCTTTACCTGCACAAGATCTGTAAAAGGAATGCTGTAAAGCACCGCTCTCCGCAGTGCAAAGCCCCCCCCGCTCAACGCTGTAGAATGCATTGACAAATGCAGCATTTTTACAACCGCTTGCGTGAGAGCGGCCTTCCACTGGTACTACTATATCTTGTGCGAAAAAGCACGGACGGCAGTCAATGGAAGCCGTCCGTCCCACGATACTTTTGCTGTGGGCACTGCGGAAGTATTGCGGGAATCCGTGTCACCTCCTAGCACCGGCACGTTATGCTCGCCGCGGATCCGGAGAGGTGTGTATAGGGTCTCTGTGTGGCGCTGGGTCTGATTCCGCTATGAGATTTTGCAGGCGAAATCTGACCCGGCCGTGGGCATGAGCCCTAAATCTGCTCGTTTAGGTGATTATTCAGAGTGTCACTTTGTATTTAGAGTACATATGTACTATAAAAAAGCCTACAGGTGTCTGTCTCTCTCTGTCTTTCTCTATATCTGAGCAATCTCTCTCTTTCCCCCTCCCCCCCTTCCCCCGACGGCCCAGCGGCTTCCTCCCGGCCGTTCCCCCGAAGGCCCAGCGGCTTCCTCCCGGCCGTTCCCCCGAAGGCCCAGCGGCTTCCTCCCGGCCGTTCCCCCGACGGCCCAGCGGCTTCCTCCCGGCCGTTCCCCCGACGGCCCAGCGGCTTCCTCCCGGCCGTTCCCCCGACGGCCCAGCGGCTTCCTCCCGGCCGTTCCCCCGACGGCCCAGCGGCTTCCGCCCGGCCGTTCCCCCGACGGCCCAGCGGCTTCCGCCCGGCCGTTCCCCCGACGGCCCAGCGGCTTCCGCCCGGCCGTTCCCCCGACGGCCCAGCGGCTTCCTCCCGGCCGTTCCCCCGACGGCCCAGCGGCTTCCTCCCGGCCGTTCCCCCGACGGCCCAGCGGCTTCCGCCCGGCCGTTCCCCCGACGGCCCAGCGGCTTCCGCCCGGCCGTTCCCCCGACGGCCCAGCGGCTTCCGCTCGGCCTTTCCCCCGACGGCCCAGCGGCTTCCGCTCGGCCGTTCCCCCGACGGCCCAGCGGCTTCCTCCCGGCCGTTCCCCCGACGGCCCAGCGGCTTCCGCCCGGCCGTTCCCCCGACGGCCCAGCGGCTTCCGCTCGGCCTTTCCCCCGACGGCCCAGCGGCTTCCGCTCGGCCGTTCCCCCGACGGCCCAGCGGCTTCCTCCCGGCCGTTCCCCCGACGGCCCAGCGGCTTCCGCTCGGCCGTTCCCCCGACGGCCCAGCGGCTTCCGCTCGGCCGTTCCCCCGACTTAACATTAGAACTTTCAACGACCCAGACACGTCACTGAACAAATCTATGTCAAATTTTAGGATTTTACTGCGGTGGTGAGCACATCCCAAATCTAATGACACCAAAATCATCCACCTAAGGTAAAGCAAAGGGGTCAAAGTGTGGTGCAAGAAAAAGCCTTTTTATACTAGATTTACAATGTGACATTTGCTCTTATGTTTGTTCCCATGTGCAGAGATGTCAACCTGGGAGGGGCTTTCACAGGGTAATAAAGAAATAAATTGTACAACAATGTGCCCCACAGAAATAAATTGCTACACTGTGCCCTAATCTAAAGTAAAATAAGTTCTGTCCCCAGAAATAAATTATACTGCATTGTACCTGCAGAAATAAATTGTATTATACTGCGTCAGCAGAAATAAATAATCTATACTATGCCTGCAGAAATAATACTACACTGTGCCTTTAGAAATAAATAATAATCTACACCACACATGTCAAACACAAGGCCCGCGGGCCAAATCCGGCCCGCCACCTCATTTTCTGTGGCCCGTCGGCTGTGCAGCAAGTTCCCTCACCCTCCATGCTGCTGTCAGTATCAGATCGTCTATCGACTTGTTTTGTCTAGCAGAGCAGACAAAAATAGGTGAGTGCTGATAGCACACTGACAACGGCTGCGGAGGAGGGAAGAAGCCTGCAGATAACATGATCCCTGGTGCAAGGAGAGCAGGATTGAGGAGGAGGAACAGCTGCAGAATTGAGAGCCAGTCAGCGCTGAACTCCTTTCACCGGCCCTCCCTTGGTTCATTGCAGCAGATCTGGGGAGACATCAGGGGCCTAAGTATGCAGGAGGGCCCAAAAAGGACTGAGAGCAGCCTGTATACCTGCCATTGGGACTATATTGGATGCAGAGAAGTAGACAGATTGTTCTGTCTTTTACATAAACATATGCGTTTGCAGTCTGTATAAAAATGCAAAAGTGTCCTTGAGTGTGTGTATGTATGTATGTATGTGTATGTGTGTGTGTATATATATATATATATATATTAAAACCTGTGTGTGTGCGTATACATGTGTGCGTGTGTATATATATATATATATATATAAAAGTGTGTGCCTGTGTGTATTTATATATGTATAATAGTGTGCATCTGTGTGTGTATGTGTAAATATATGTATATATATATATGTGTGTGTGTGTATATATATATATGTGTATATATGTATATATATATATATACACACACACACACACACACACACACACACACACTCAAGGACACTTTTGCATTTTTATACAGACTGCAAACACATATGTTTATGTAAAAGACAGAACAATCTGTCTTTTACATAAACTACTGACTACTATACAGTCCTACAATTACAATCGGCCCTTTGAGGCTGATGTGGCCCTCGGTGAAAATGAGTTTGACACCCCTGATCTACACTGTACCCCCCGAAATAAATTGTACCACACTGTGCTGAAGAAATAAATTATACCACACTATGCCCCACAGAAATAAATTGTACTCGTTAGAAATCACTAGTATGGACCCACTGGGTCAACCTACCTGTTTGACGTAGGAGCAATCCAGGCGAGGTTGACAGTTGAATCTTGGTGAACAGAGTCATTGGTAGCAGGCAAAGAGAAGCAGACTGGTGATGTGTAACAGACCTAGAAAACCTTGCCCTATACTAGTAAGGGAGATAAGGTGTAACCCTGCCAAGAAGCAGGGTAGGCATCCTGATAAGAACGACCCCGCGGTCTTCCTCTAGGACCTGACTAACCCTGAAGGACCACTGAACACATTACGGTATACACCAATAACACAGAACAGGAGCGGTGCAGGTACAGATAGGCAAAGGACAAGAGTACATGGACAAGACAGAGAAACAAGAAGCGGGATACAAGACAGGGAACATTCAAAGACTAGAGAGCTGTAAACACACTAACTGCAATAAGGCACAAGATAAGCACAGATGAGACCAACAGTGAGGAGACCTATGCTGGTTGTCAAAAGCAAACATACAACAACACTGAGGCAATGATGGAGGACTCCCAGCTCAGTTAAGTAGAGAGGTAATTACCATGTCCTACAGCTGAGCTGAAGGCACTGGAGCAAATAACCACTGAAGTGCTGGATAGAAGTGCAGCAGTTCAAGTTACAGGAAAAACAAGACGACGCCTGCGCCTGCCGGAAACAGGAGGTGAAGGACGAGTCTGAACTGAAAATCTAATAGTACTACACTGTTTCCCCAGAAATAAATCATGCAACACTGTGCCCCACAGAAATAAATTGCTACATTGTTCCCCCAGATATAATACACTGTGCCCCAAGTAAAATATATTGATTATAGGAGGCCTGGCAGGAAGCGGGAACAGACGCACGCCTCAGCTCTCCTCCAGAGGGACTCCTTTAGAGCAGCCTCTTGCAGCCCAGACTGCCCTGAAGGGCTCAAAAACGAACGAAGTGCGGCCTATCTGGACAGCAGCAGCCGCGGCCTAAGGTTCCGCGGCCCCGCCGGCCGGGAGTTCAGTAGGAGGCACGGCGGAGGTAAATACCAGTGGCTACGGGAGCAGAGAGACCCGCGATCCGGCGGGAGAAGACCGGGTGCCGCTGCCTGGAGGAGTGGTGAAGAGACGCCGAGCGGAGGGAGGTAAGAGGGGGCTCCAGAGAAGCTGCGGGGGAGCTGCAGCAAAGCGCGGCAAGAAGGCCCATAATACCAAGGCCTGATGGAACGCTGCTCCACAGGGCCACAGCAATCTCCCCCATCCCACACCCCAAAACAAGATAAAAATAAAGATTGCAGAGGGTGCCTCCAGACAGCAGAGGCACCCCTAAGAAGGCTGACTGAAGCATATAGAAGGGGATTGAGCCCTGAGAGAATTTAGGAGGGAGGCAAAGGCCCCTTCCCTAGCCTCTGCAGCCAGGACACTATAAAAGCTAAGCCACCAAAGCTCTGGCTATTTCCTCACTGCCAACAAAACAAGATAAAGAAGCAGGCTGCTTATACTATAGAGGTGCACTATAAGTTCTGGACTGTGAAACTATTTCACAAGCAAGCTACAGTTCCCAATCCAGATTTACTGAACTCTGCTGCCACCTGCTGCCCCTCTCGCAAACGACAGCTTTTTATTTTTTCGACTAATATGATATAACATAAAGCAAATCATGCTGATCGGGGTGTTTATGCAGTACGGGATGTATTGGAGAATGCATCCTTAGTTTCTGCTCCTTCCGGAGTCACGCATCGCGTCATGTAATAACAACCTATTCAACTTATTCCAGCACCCTTTGGCGATCTTTCTAAATCTTTACATAACAATGGTAAAAAGCAAAGGCAAAACACCACAGTTTCATCAGACCCCCTCAAGAGCTACTCTACCCAGTATGTTTGCTTCACAATCTCAAACCGACCCTCCCTCCACGGCGAATACCCAAGCTTCATCGGCAGCTGTGGCGACCCCACCAAGAGTGCAAGAAGAACTAAATCTAGAATCTAGCAACGTCATTTTGACCAATCCTCCCTACTTGACCAGATGAAAATAATCTTTAAAACCGAACTCTCTGCAGCCGTTAGGGAATTTTCCGAGCAAATCCGGGACCTAGGCCAGAGGACGGACGAGCTGGAAAAAAAGCGATGACATAGTGGACACTATCGAGGCAGACCGCTAACATGTAGCTGAGCTTGAGGCCAAAATAGAGTTACTGAAATCCAAATACGAAGATCTAGAGAACAGGTCTTGTCGCTCCAATATCCGCATCAGAGGCCTGCCCGAATCCATTACAGCCCTAAAGGAATCGGCAATCAACCTATTTTCAGCTATTCTCCCACAGATTGACCAAACGTCCTTCAGAATCGACAGAGTACATATGGCCCTAGCCTGCCCACCCAGTCCGGATCTCCCAAGAGACGTGGTCCTTAAACTACATTATTACGAAGTCAGATCGACTGCTACTAGCTGCCAGAAATCTAACCTCATTACCAGGACTACCCACCTCAGTTTAGCTGTATGCAGATGTGGCCCCATCAACCCTGGCCAAACGAAGAGCCTTCCGACCGGTCACGCAGGCTCGAGTTCAGCCAATATAAGATATAAATGGGGGTTCCCATTCGCTCTCCATTTCCAGCACCTCGGGAGGTCCTACACTGCCAAGTCTATAGAGGAGGCGTATGGAGCCCTAGAGAGGGCACAAATTCCAGTAGAGAGATCAAGGGAGATTGGCCCCTCGAGCTCTCGCCCTGGGAGGACATGGAGCAGGCCTCATCCTTCGAGAAGAGTCCTACCTTCAAGAGTCCAATGCGGGCCGGTCCAACACCTTATAAAAGGAAAAAGAAAGAAAAGTCTGATATAAAGACTCCCTCTTCATTAAACTAGTGGAAGTCTGTGAGTGGCAAAAGGGGAGGGGGATACAGGAGTCGCTGGGGTCTCCACTACCTGGTCAGCAAATTGTCCCTGACACTACACTGGCAGTGGGGAAGTTAAAAGAATAAGGACTTAAGTGTGAAGATCGGTTGACACTTAGATTAAGGTTGTAAAACTAAATAAGCTTTACGATAAGAGATGTGGGTCTGGGAAGGACAGATGACTACCCTGATTGTTCAAAGATGGGCGGCTCGCCTTTTTGGGGAGCTGACTTCAATCTTGACAAATCTGGTCCTAGGACCATTTCTGGTTTATCGTATGTTCTATACACGATGTCCCCTCACGGGGAGCATCATTTGTTTGCATGAATGTTTGTTTTGTCTGTTTTTCTAGTATTCTAGGTCTTCAGTTTTACAAGGAGTATGGTAGACAAACTAGTCCTACTAATTAGGGGGTTTGGGAAGAGAGAGAGGTAGAGCATTACATTCAAGACATCCAATGGTATGTATAATCTCCCACAATGTACGGGGATTCAATTCTCCTAACAAGAGAAAGATGGCTCTCCTGTTGTACTTAAAACACAAACCAGATGTGGTCTGTATACAGGAGACCCACTTTTCCTACACCTCAGTCCCCAGATACTTTTACCAACACTACTCCAGATATTATAGAGCAACTGCATCAAAGAAACATATAGGGGTCCTTAGCCTACTACATAATTATTTCCCCTTTCAAGTTGAAGAGACGGATATAGACCACGAAGGAAGATTCTGTATCCTGCTAGGCAAATTATACACCCAACCGATGGCCATAGTCAACGTATACGCCCCTTTAGAAAATCCCCTTCCCACTATACAGGTACTTTACTGGAAGCTCCTTAAACTCTCACAATATAAAATTATATGGGCAGGCGATTTTAATTTTCCCCTTCTCGGCAACCCTGGATAGGTCAAATAGAAATCCAGACAGATTCTTAGCTCTTCAGAGGAGGGATTGGGGAAACAAACTATCCCTACTGGCAATGGCGGATAGCTGGAGGGAGTTACACGGCAACAAGAGAGGGTATACTTTCTTTTCTCCAGCCAATCAGGTATATTCCAGATTAGATTATATACTGATGTCCACATCCCTCCTACCTGCACTAGTAACATCTAGGCACTATCCATGTTCATGGTCATACCATGACTTAGTTCTCGCAATGGTCCAATGTGACGAGATACCCAAGCCCATTTTTAAATGGAGACTGAATGAAGCCCTTATCAGAGATCCCAATATTTCAGGACAAATCCATAATCAGATTTCAGACTTTTTCAGTCTGAACGCACCCCCACTGGGTTTGGCTTGCCCATAAGGCTAGTATCAGAGGACAGCTAATCCGCCAAGCTCCTCAGAGAAAAAGAGAAAAATCGCAAACCTATTTAGACCTTGAAAGAAGACTGTTTCTGCTGGAAACTTATAAACAAAGCAACCCCTCGAGGGCCACAATTAAAAAAATCAGGGATATAAAAATTCAGCTGAAGGTCCTTCAGATAAGGTGGAACTTGCAATCCAGTGGAACGGGTACAAATATTGCAGTATTTAAGTTGTACACCCCCCACAATACGACCACATCTAATCCAAACAAAATATATAATGCGTTTGCTGCATATTACTCGTCTCTATATAAACAACATAGGGGGAATGTGGAGGTCACAGGACTTGCTTTCTTAGAATCCCTCCCGCTGCCCACCTTATCTCAAAATCAACGAGACCACCTAAATGGGGACGTCACTGCGGAAGAAATAAGGGACGCCATTGATAACCTAAAGTTGGGGAGGGCCCCGATGGCTATACCGCAATATATTACAAAAAATATAAAGATATGTTGTTGGGACCATTGCAGAATCTATTCCAATCCCTTTTGAAAGGAGACACCCTGCCTCGTGAATTTTTTAATTCTAACCTAACGGTTATTCTCAAATCTCATAAAGACCCTCTCTCCCCCAAGAGCTATAGGCCTATCTCATTATTAAATATTGACTTTAAAATTTTCACCTCCATTCTTGCGGCTCGCCTGAACCAATTCCTCCAAAACCTCATCCATAAAGACCAGGTCAGGTTCATCCCATCTAGGCTGGCCCCGGATAACATTCGAAAGGTGCTAAACATTATTGACCACTCCAAAGTTACAAAAATCCCAGTTACACTACTCGCTCTTGACATAGAAAAAGCCTTTGACTCGCTGGCATGGGACTATCTATTCTTTATCTTGCGGCGTATGGGTCTCGGTGGGGCTTTTGTACAGGCTATTGGAGCATTGTACTCCACTACCTCCACTCTGTTAAAATTGCCCACAAGCAAAGAGACCTCGCATTCTGTATCTATTCAGGGCACTGCCTATCCCAATCCCGCGCCCAGTTATAGCAAATCTTCAGCGTCGCATCTTTCAGTTTATCTTGGCTTCAAAACGACCAAGAATAAAAAATAGCCTTATGCACTACCGTAAAAACAAGGGGGGCCTCTCCATTCCTAATCTTTGGAAATACTATCGGCCCAATGGATATCGACATTGGGAGGGGTCAAGGCCCCATTGTGGGTCGATATAAGTCATCTAGAATAGCTCTGCAGACTTTTTCTTCCCTAATATGGTCCGAAAACTCCATGGGCCCAAATCTACATAACAAAAGTCCGCTCACATCCCACTCCACGAGATTATGGAGAAATATCCGATTCATATATAAGCTCTCTGCTAGACCCTCTAAGATGCTCCCTGTCATCCCAAACACAAGATTCCCACCGAGCATGGATCTGATCCACTTTCAATGGTGGAAAATTAATGAACTGACAGACCTCCACCACTTTGTGACGGGATCCCAGATATTAAGGTTAACCCAATTTCAAACTAAATTTAATCCTCCGGTGACGGAACTTTATCGAGAAAATCAAGTTTTCCACTTTCTGCATTCACTGAATCTGCCACGGGTGATTCCCAAGATGACAGTGTTCGAAAGATTATGCAAAAATGACCCCCTAAGAAAAGGACACCTGTCCTTGCTATATAACGTACTGAATAGCCCCAATACAGAAGGCAAGCTTCCGTTTATGCGAAAGTGGAAAACAGAACTACAAATCCATATCTCAGAGGAAAGATGGCACCATTGCTGTGAAACTATCACTAAAGGTAGCCATCAGGTCACCCTAATGGAGACATCTATCAAGATTCTGCATCGGACACATCTTGTCCCAGTAAGGATAAATAAGTTCTTTCCCTCAGTTTCACCGCTATGCTTTAGAGGGTGTACAGAAATGGGGTCCCAAGCACATATATGGTGGAGATGTCCAGTGGTTGCCGGATTATGGTCCCAGGTCCACAGATTATTGCAGAGGCTATTCATAGGTTCACTCCCAAAATCCCCAACAATGTTCCTATTGGTAGATCGCCCTCCAGGAATTAGATACCAAACACATAAACTGATCCAGTATATATGCATGGCAACCAGGATCCATATAGCGGCTACGGTAGGTGGAAACAGCCCACCTTCTCATTTAACGAAGTCCAGAATCGGATCTCTCAGATTGCTTTGTATGAAAGGTTACACGCCATACAAACAGACACGTTAGAGAAATATAGTGAACTATGGAGATCCTGGATCGAGTTGATCGATATTCTGGGCCTCAGTCATAAACTGCTCTCAACCTAGAACCCTCCTGATGATCTTTTAAGCCTTAAAGAGCATATGTCAAACTGCTACCTACTGTAATTACTGTATGAAGGAAAAAAATGAAGACCTATGTTTTTGTTTTAGTTTAGTTGCTTGGTTAGAATTATATTGAGCACTCAGGAGCATGTGATACTTTTAAATTCTGATTATTAACCCTTTCCAATCCACTGTCTGACGTCTGAAGACATTCTGATTGAGGGCTGTGCAGCTCCAATGTCGGAAGACGTCCGGCAGGGTATTCTTACTGTATATTGCTGGCCACTCTGTTGTCGGAGGCCTCTCCAGCATGTCCCATACGATCGTCCTGGCTCTAGCCAGCAGATGGCGCCATTGTATAATGGCAGAAAGAGAGAGCCCCCTAGGAAACCCTGAATCCAAAACTGGATTGCAAAGGGTTAAGAAAAAATATTTGTTAGAGATAATCAAAATGTATGAAGATGGATCAATGTTATTCCTTTTACTCATCATTTCGCCCCCTGCGCGGGGTAAAGTGAAAGCATGAATGACAAATGTATCAATTTCTATACTTTAATAAAACCCGTTGAAACTAAAGTAAAATATATTCTGTCCCTAGAGATATATTCTACTACACTGTACCTGCAGAAATAAATTTAATTACACTGTGTACCTAAAAATAAATATCTATACTGTGCCCCCAGAAATAAATAATACTCTATACTGTACCCTCAGAAATAATTTATACTACTCTTTGCCCCCAGTAATAAATAATCATCTACACTGTACCCTTCAAACTAAATTATAATACAATGTGCTCCGAGATATAAACTATGACTTGCACTACACTGTGGCTGCTGAAAGAAAATATACTAAACTATGCCCTCAGAAATAAATGAACTTATTTTCTTCTTATTCCAGGCCCAGACGGTTATGAAGACTTCTTTGAGGCACAACTCGTCTCTACAGACTCTTACTATCTTACCGCTACCTCCAATGCCCCCCACACAGTAATAGATCCCACACTGTGCCTTCCACAGCCCAATAATGCCTCCTTGTGCCCTCCTCCATTAATTAGATTCCATCTTTGTGGCCCCCCCAGAGTACTTAGATATCCCGCTTGTGGCCCCCAGAGTATTAGATTGCTAATTGTGGCCCTCCACAGTTCTTAGATTCCCCTCTTGTAATCCCCCCCCCCCCCCACATTACCTAGATTTCCCTCTCAGCTGATTGGTGGGGATCCTGAGTGGAGACCTCCTCCAATCAACAATTGATGATCTATCCTAAGAACAGGTCAGCAATAGCAAATTCCCAGAAAACCCCTTTCTTTTCAGCTTCATTGTGGAGGGTATTTACATAACCATTGAGGCCATTGGTACCAGGCTGGCCTGCTGTTAACACACAAACAATAAAACTGGTTTTACGCAGCATTTGCGCATCTCATTATTTGTTTGAAATCGAAGACCTCCGGAATTTGAACATTTTCATGTCACATTGATATTGCGTGTTCTCAACACCAAGTATCAGAACTTTTTCACAAGCAGTTGGGGTCATGCAACCAAGGCAGTTTATCTGGCATTGGTGACAGTATCTCAGTATGCTGAACACCTGCAGTCTGGTATACTGGTCACTCTATGCAAGAAGTTGTTGGCATCACCACCCTTTAACCCTTCCAATGCAATTTGTATCCTGGTTTTTCTAGGTGGCTTACTCTTTTTCTGTTATACAACAGCGCTATATGTTGGCTAAAGCCAGTACTGCATGAGGTGACACGTTGGATAGGCACTGACAGCAGAGAGGCTGGCAATATACAGTAAGAGCACCCCAACGGACGTCTTCCAATATCGGAGCTGTACAGCCTTAAATCATAATGTCTTCAGACGTCAGGCAGTGGATTGGAGAGGGTTACAGTGTACTGGACATCTGCAAAGAGCGGCAGCTTACCAGCAAACAGCTGCCATCTGTGACAAATAATTCTTTTTTTCTTGAATCACATGAGGAGTCCCACATCCACGGGAAACTCCTCGTACTGCCCGGTTCAGAAATACAACTGAAGCCATAGCAGCAACTATAGAAATGTTATCTTTTACCTAAGTCACTCTGAATGTCTTTCTTCCCTCCAAGTCCAGGTAGAACACGTCCCTTGGGGACTCTCCCAAATCATTTTTTCTAATTTACCACCAAAGAAGGGCCTTGTTGCCTCTTCAGAATCTGATATACTTTTCCAGTATCCCTCAGATGAGTATGTAGGCAGAAAAATAAATAATTTAGGATTTTTTGAGAGCAGGTTGGCGAAAACAAGAATGGAAAAAATGGCCATGTCCTCAAGGGGTTAAGTCAGAATTTGAGACCTCTGCTTGCCTTATTATTTGGATTGCAGATCCAATAACTTAAAAAGTTACACATTGCAGCTCTTCTCTCTGGCTTCTGGAATCTTAATGCTATGCCCATGTGACCCCAGGTTCTTCTGCCAAGACTGTTCCTGTACACTTTCGTGTTAGTAGGGATCATTGCTAGAGATGAGCGAGCACCAAAATGCTCGGGTGCTCGTTACTCGAGACGAACTTTTCGCGATGCTCGAGGGTTCGTTTCGAATAACGAACCCCATTGAAGTCAATGGGCGACCCGAGCATTTTTGTATATCGCCGATGCTCGCTAAGGTTTCCATTTGTGAAAATCTTGCCAATTCAAGAAAGTGATGGGAACGACACAGCAACGGATAGGGCAGGCGAGGGGCTACATGTTGGGCTGCATCTCAAGTTCCCAGGTCCCACTATTAAGCCACAATAGCGTAGCGGCAAGAGTGGACCCCCCCCCCAACAACTTTTACTTCTGAAAAGCCCTCATTAGCAATGGATACCTTAGCTAAGCACCACACTACCTCCAACAAAGCACAATCACTGCCTGCATGACACTCCGCTGCCACTTCTCCTGGGTTACATGCTGCCCAACACCCCCCCCCCCTTCCCGCACGACCCAGTGTCCACAGCGCACACCAAACTGTCCCTGCCCAGCCTTCAGCTGCCCTCATGCCATGCCACCCTCATGTCTATTTATAAGTGCGTCTGCTAGAGGAAAAGCAGGCACACACTGCAGAGGGTTGGCACGGCTAGGCAGCGACCCTCTTTAATAGGGGCGGGGCGATAGTCCACAATGCTGTACAGAAGCAATGAGAAATCCAATCCTGTGCCACCTCCATCTGGAGCTGGACACGTGGGCATAGCAATGGGGAACCTATGTGCCAAACACTATTCATTCTGTCAAGGTGTCTGCATGCCCCAGTCAGACTGTGTTTTTTTATAAATAGTCACAGGCAGGTACAACTCCGCAATGGGAATTCCGTGTGCACCCACAGCATGGGTGGCTCCCTGGAACCCACCGGCTGTACATAACTGTATCCCATTGCAGTGCCCTGGACAGCAGAGCTAACGTCAGATGAAATGCAGGTGGGCTTCGGCCCACACTGCATGCCCCAGTCAGACTGGGGTTCT
This sequence comes from Eleutherodactylus coqui, assembly GCF_035609145.1. NCBI lineage: Eukaryota > Metazoa > Chordata > Amphibia > Anura > Eleutherodactylidae > Eleutherodactylus > Eleutherodactylus coqui. Next base: position 43,619,579 of record NC_089837.1, read on the forward strand.
TTAGAAGTGGACACAGATGCATTTACAACTCCCTGTGGACCCACAGCATGGGTGGCTCCCTGGAACCCACCGGCGGTACATAAAAATATCCCATTGCATTGCCCATCACAGCTGATGTTACGTCAGCTGTAATGCAGGTGGGCAAAAAATTAATTGGATTACACTGTAGGCGAGGGCCCACAAAAATTGGTGTACCAACAGTACTAATGTACCTGAGAAAAATTGCCCATGCCCAACCGAGAGGGCAGGTGAAACCCATTAATCGCTTTGGTTAATGTGGCTTAATTGGTAACTAGGCCTGGAGGCAACCCAGTTAAAATAAAAATTGGTTGAGGTGAAAGTTTCAACGCTTTAATGAGCATTGAAACGTATAGAAATTGTTTAGAAAAATTATATGACTGAGCCTTGTGGGCCTAAGAAAAATTGCCCGTTCGGCGTGATTATGTGAGGTTTCAGGAGGAGGAGCAGGACGAGGAGGATGAATATTATACACAGATTGATGAAGCAAAAAGGTCCCCGTTTTTGATGGTGATAGAGAACAATGCTTCCATCCGCGGGTGCAGCCTACGTATTGTTTATGTATCGCTGCTGTCCGCTGGTGGAGAAGAGAAGTCTGGGGAAATCCAGGCTTTGTTCATCTTGATGAGTGTAAGCCTGTCGGCACTGTCGGTTGACAGGTGGGTACGCTTATCCGTGATGATTCCCCCAGCCACACTAAACACACTCTCTGACAAGACGCTAGCCGCAGGACAAGCAAGCACCTCCAGGGCATACAGCGCGAGTTCAGGCCACGTGTCCAGCTTCAACACCCAGTAGTTGTAGGGGGCAGAGGCGTCACGGAGAACGGTCGTGCGATCGGCTACGTACTCCCTCACCATCCTTTTACAGTGCTCCCGCCAACTCAGCCTTGACTGGGGACCAGTGACACAGTCTTGCTGGGGAGCCATAAAGCTGTCAAAGGCCTTAGAGAGTGTTCCCCTGCCTGCGCTGTACATGCTGCCTGATCTCTGCGCCTCCCCTGCTACCTGGGCCGCGGAAATGCGCCTTCGGCCACTAGCGCTGTTGGATGGGAAGTTTACCATCAGTTTGTCCACCAGCGCCCTGTGGTATAGTATCATTCTCGAACCCCTTTCCTCTTCGGGAATGAGAGTGGAAAGGTTCTCCTTATACCGTGGGTCGAGCAGTGTGTACACCCAGTAATCCGTAGTGGCCAGAATGCGTGTAACGCGAGGGTCACGAGATAGGCATCCTAACATGAAGTCAGCCATGTGTGCCGGGGTACCTGTACGCAACACATGGCTGTCCTCACTAGGAAGATCATTTTCAGGATCCTCCTCCTCCTCCTCTGGCCATACACGCTGAAAGGATGACAGGCAAGCAGCATCTGTCCCCTCAGCAGTGGGCCAAGCTGTCTCTTCCCCCTCCTCCTCATGCTCCTCCCCCTCCTCCTCGACGCGCTGAGATATAGACATGAGGTTGTTCTGACTATCCAGCGACATGCTGTCTTCCCCCACCTCCGTTTCTGATTCCAAAGCGTCTGCCTTTATGCTTTGCAGGGAACTTCTCAAGAGGCATAGCAGAGGAATGGTGACGCTAATGATTGCAGCATCCCCGCTCACCATCTGGGTAGACTCCTCAAAGTTTCCAAGGACCTGGCAGATGGCTGCCAACCAGACCCACTCTTCTGTAAATAATTGAGGAGGCTGACTCCCACTGCGCCGCCCATGTTGGAGTTGGTATTCCACTATAGCTCTACGCTGCTCATAGAGTCTGGCCAACATGTGGAGCGTAGAGTTCCACTGTGTGGGCACGTCGCACAGCAGTCGGTGCACTGGCAGATTAAACCGATGTTGCAGTGTCCGCAGGGTGGCAGCGTGCGTATGGGATTTGCGGAAATGTGCGCAGAGCTGGCGCACCTTTCCGAGCAGGTATGACAAGTGGGGGTAGCTTTTCAGAAAGCGCTGAACCACCAAATTAAAGAAATGGGCCAGGCATGGCACGTGCGTGAGGCTGCCGAGCTGCAGAGCCGCCACCAGGTTACGGCCGTTGTCACACACGACCATGCCCGGTTGGAGGCTCAGCGGCGCAAGCCAGCGGTCGGTCTGCTCTGTCAGACCCTGCAGCAGTTTGTGGGCCGTGTGCCTCTTCTCTCCTAAGCTGAGTAGTTTCAGCACGGCCTGCTGACGCTTGCCCATCGCTGTGCTGCCACGCCGCCTGACACCGACTGCTGGCGACGTGCTGCTGCTGACACATCTTGATTGCGAGACAGAGGTTGCGTAGGAGGAGGAGGAGGAGGAGGGTGGTTTAGTGGAGGAAGCATACACCCCCGCAGATACCACCACCGAGCTGGGGCACAAAATTCGGGGGGTGGGTAGGACGTGAGCGGTCCCAGGCTCTGACTCTGTCCCAGCCTCCACTAAATTCACCCAATGTGCCGTCAGGGAGATCTAGTGGCCCTGCCCGCCTGTGCTTGTCCACGTGTCTGTTGTTAAGTGGACCTTGGCAGTAACCGCGTTGGTGAGGGCGCGTACAATGTTGCGGGAGACGTGGTCGTGCAGGCCTGGGACGGCACATCGGGAAAGGTAGTGGCGACTGGGAACCGAGTAGCGCGGGGCCGCCGCCGCCATCATGCTTTTGAAAGCCTCCGTTTCCACAACCCTATACGGCAGCATCTCTAGGCTGATCAATTTTGCAATGTGCACGTTTAACACTTGAGCGTGCGGGTGCGTGGCATCGTACTTGCGCTTGCGCTCAAACAGTGGTGCTAGCGACGTCTGGACGCTACGCTGAGAGACATTGCTGGATGGGGCCGAGGACAGTGGAGGTGAGGGTGTGGGTGCAGGCCAGGAGACGGTACTGCCTGTGTCCTCAGAGGGGGGTTGGATCTCAGTGGCAGGTTGGGGCACAGGGGGAGAGGCAGTGGTGCAAACCGGAGGCGGTGAACGGCCTTCGTCCCACCTTGTGGGGTGCTTGGCCATCATATGCCTGCGCATGCTGGTGGTGGTGCCTCCCCAGCTGATCTTGGTGCGACAAAGGTTGCACACCACTGTTCGTCGGTCGTCAGGCGTCTCTGTGAAAAACTGCCACACCGTAGAGCACCTTGACCTCTGCAGGGTGGCATGGCGCGAGGGGGCGCTTTGGGAACCAGTTGGTGGATTATTCGGTCTGGCCCTGCCTCTACCCCTGGCCACCGCACTGGCTCGGCCTGTGCCCACACCCTGACTTGGGCCTCCGCGTCCTCGCCCGCGTCCACGTCCTATAGGCCTACCCCTACCCCTCAGCATGGTGTATTACCAGTAGTGCAGAAACAGAACGCTGTAATTAAATGTGCCGCTTATTGGCCTGTGGTTGGAGGCTGACTTTGTTTACGGAACGCCAGGAAATAATTTGGCGCAAGCCTGCTGTAACACTTAGCTGGCTGCGTATGATTTTGTAGAACTACTACACCCAGCACACACGGACCCAGAACACTGAGCACAGTGACAGGCAGGCCAAATAGATTTTTTGCCCAATATTTTTTAGAAAAGGCCCACTGCGTATATTCAATCAATAATATATGTCTTCTGTCCCTGCCTCCACACTTCTGTCCCTGGAGTATTACTGCAGGGCGCAATGCTCTGCACGGCCGATATACCAAAAAAAAAAAAAAGTGCAACACTGCAAAAAGCAGCCTCCACACTACTGCACACGGTTAGATGTGGCCCTAAGAAGGACAGTTGGGGTTCTTGAAGCCTACACTAACTCCTAACACTCTAACTACAGCAGCTCCAACACGATAGCACTGTCCCTCCTCTATGTCAGAATGCATCTGTGGCGAGCCGCGGGAGGGGCCGATTTATATACTCGGGTGACACCTGATCTCCCCAGCCACTCACTGCAGGGGGGTGGTATAGGGCTTGAACGTCGCAGGGGGAAGTTGTAATGCCTTCCCTGTCTTTCAATTGGCCAGAAAAGCGCGCTAACGTCTCAGAGATGAAAGTGAAAGTAACCCGAACATCGCGTGGTACTCGTTACGAGTAACAAGCATCTCGAACACGCTAATACTCGAACGAGTATCAAGCTCGGACGAGTACGTTCGCTCATCTCTAATCATTGCACATCACAGTTCTGTTGCTGCTTTGCTAATTCTTACCCGCAGGGAGGGAATGGCTGAGGAAGTAAGGGTGGCCGGGACCTTAGGAGGCAGTGATCATGATATCCTTAAATGTTGGATAACAAGGGGAGGAAGACCTGAGAAAACTCAGATCTCAAGGTAGGATTTCAGAAAGGCAGATTTGAATGGGCACAGAAAGAGGGAAGGAAGAATCCAAGAAGGTTGCGAAATATTGCGAAATGAGATTCTCAGAGCACAATTGTTAACAATCCCTAAAGGAAGGAAGAATGGGAAGCATTTAAAGAGATCAGGATGGATGAGCACAGAACTTACACACATGTAAAAAGTAAGAAAAATATAAAATGGGAAGAGGGGGGAATATCTAAAGTAGAATATAATGTGATCTGCAGAAACTGTACAGCAAGTGTCAGAAAAGCTAAAGCTAATAATGAATTGAGGCTTGCAAAAGAGGCCAAAAGCAATAAAAAAAAGGATTTTGGGGGTATGTCAAAAGCAAAAGAAAAGTCAAAGATGCTATTGGATGCTTAATAGTGTAAAGGTTAAAATATGATGTTAAAGGGGTTTTCCCAGGGAGAATGCTATTGATGAGCTGTCCTCAGGATAAGTCATCAATAGTTGATCAGCTGGGATCCGTTGCTCGGGACTCCAAGCGATCAGCTGATTGCGCACTTGCTGACAATGTCACAGTTAAACAGGGGTCAGATTGGAAGCAGCGGAAGTCTCTGCTCCAACCTTATTGGCCCCACTAATAGTGCCCCCCGTGGCCACACAAATCAATATTGCCATCTCTCCACAAATTAATAGTGCTCCCTTTTTTGTCACACAAATGACTAGGGCCTCCTTTGTGACTCTATAAATATTAACCCCTGTGTGGCTCTACAAATTAACAGTTCTTTTTGTGGTCCCATAGATTAATAGTGCCCCCTTTTTTTAGCCTCACAAATTAATAGTGCTCCCCTCTGTGGCCCTGCAAATTAATACTGTAGCCTCCAAATTTCTGGAGACACAGTGAGTGGGCTCTATTTGTGGGTATACATGGGAGGTCACTCTAAATTGGGGTCTACATGGCATCACTATTACATTGTGATGCTACAGAGGATAAGCTACTAATTTATGTGACCGCACTGGGGGGCACTGTTAATTTGTGGGGCTACAGAGAAGCGTACTACTAATCAAAGTGGGGGGAACTATTTATGGGGACGCTAGTACTAGGAAGGGGGTTCTGTAAGGAAGAGCAGCAGGATGGGGAAAGTATTGAAAACTGGTACTTTTCAGAAAGCGTTAACCCTTTAAGGACCAAGCACGGTAAATATACGGTGCTTTGTCCTGGACTTTAATCCCAGCCAATAGCAGAAGTACAGCATAGGATTAAATTCTCTGCTCCTGCAATGAAGCAGAAGCAGGTCAGGTACTCAGCTATCAGACATAGCCAAGGACCCGGAGGAGAAGGGAGAAGTGTTTTTTAACTTCTTCTGTCTTCTCCTTTCCAAGCTCAATGAGCACTATGTACTAAGAAGTGAAATGGGAAGTATTACATTCACTATTCAACCCTGTGATCACGTTATCACCAGATGTTCTCTGTCACAGAAGAGCTGCAGTATCCTAGCAGACCCTTATCAGCTCTGTTAGTGACTAGAGATGAGCGAGCGTACTCGGAAAAGCACTACTCGCTCGAGTAATTTGCTTTATCCGAGTATCGCTGTGCTCGTCCCTGAAGATTTGGGTGCTGACACGGAGCTGCAGGGGAGAGCGGGGAGGAACAGAGGGGAGATCTTTCTCTCCCTCTCTCCCGCCCGCTCTCCCCTGCTCCCCGCTGCGACTCACCTGTCAGCCGCAGCGGCACCCGAATCTTCAGGGACGAGCACAGCGATACTCGGATAAAGCAAATTACTCGAGCATGTAGTGCTTTTCCGAGTACGCTCGCTCATCTCTATTAGTGACTATTGTTCCCCAGCTATTGTGGAAAATATGAAATAAAAAAAAGAAATACAAGATAAATGACCCACAGAGGTCTTGTATGACGTCTTGGGGGACATCAATGGTAAAAAAAAAGTCACAAAAATAAGTTAAAAAAATTAACAGAATAAAATAAAATATAAACATAAAAAAGAAAATGACCCTCCACCGATGCCAAGCAAAACCATTGCCGTATGCGCCTAGTAATCCAAAACTTTACAAATTATATATCAAAATGTCCGTAAGAAAATGAGCGTAAATATACTAATTTTAAAAATAAAAAATAGAGATGAGCGAGCACCAAAATGCTCGGGTGCTCGTTACTCGAGACAAACTTTTTGCGATGCTCGAGGGTTCGTTTCGAGTAACGAACCCCATTGAAGTCAATGGGCGACCCGAGCATTTTTGTATATCGCCGATGCTCGCTAAGGTTTCCATTTGTGTAAATCTGCAAAACCCAAGAAAGTGCTGGAAACGACACAGAAACGGATAGGGCAGGCGAGGGGCTACATGTTGGGCTGCATTTCAGGTTCCCAGGTCCCACTATTAAGCCACAATAGCGGCAAGAGTGGGCCCCCCCCCCAACAACTTTTACTTCTGAAAAGCCCTCATTAGCAATGGATACCTTAGATAAGCACCACACTACCTCCAACAAAGCACAATCACTGCCTGCATGACACTCCGCTGCCACTTCTCCTGGGTTACATGCTGCCCAACCCCCCCCCCCCCGCACAACCCAGTGTCCACAGCGCACACCAAAGTGTCCCTGTGCAGCCTTCAGCTGCCCTCATGCCACACGCTGGCCTCATAGCCACACCACCCTCATGTCTATTTATAAGTGCGTCTGCCATGAGGAGGAACCGGAGGCACACACTGCAGAGGGTTGGCAGGGCCAGGCAGCGACCCTCTTTAAAAAGTGCGGGGCAATAGCCCACAATGCTGTACAGAAGCAATGAGAAATCCAATACTGTGCCACCTCCATCCGGAGCTGCAGACATAGAAATGGGGAACCCATGTGCCACACACTATTCATTCTGTCAAGGGGTCTGCATGCCCCAGTCGGACTGGTTTTTTTTATAAATAGTCACAGGCAGGTACAACTCCGCAATGGGAATTCCGTGTGCACCCACAGCATAGGTGGCTCCCTGGAACCCACCGGCTGTACATAAATGTATCCCATTGCAGTGCCCTGGACAGCAGAGCTAACGTCAGATTAAATGCAGGTGGGCTTCGGCCCACACTGCATGCCCCAGTCAGACTGGGGTTCTTTATAAGTCAACACATGCAGTTACAACTCCGTGTGGACCGACAGCATGGGTGGGTCCCAGGAAGCCACCGGCGGTACATAAATATATCCCATTGCATTGCCCATCACAGCTGAGGTAACGTCCGATTAAATGCAGGTGGTCTTTGGCCCACACTGCATGCCCCAGTCTGACCGGGGTTTTTAATACATAGACACTGGCAGGTACAAATCCCTAATGTGAAGTCCCTGTGTACCCACAGCATGGGTGGCTCCCTGGAACCCACCGGCGGTACATAAATAAATCCCATTGCAGTGCCCAGCACAGCTGAGGTAACGTGATGTTTAATGCAGGTGGGCTTCGGCCCACACTGCATGCCCCAGTCAGACTGGGGTTCTTTATAAGTAGACACATGCAGTTACAACTCCGTGTGGACCGACAGCATGGGTGGGTCCCAGGAAGCCACCGGCGGTACATAAATGTATCCCATTGCAGTGCCCTGGACAGCAAAGCTAACGTCAGATTAAATGCAGGTGGGCTTCGGCCCACACTGCATGCCCCAGTCAGACTGGGGTTTTTTATAAGTAGACACAGGCAGGTACAACTCCCTATTGTGAAGTCCGTGTGGACCGACAGCATGGGTGGGTCCCAGGAAGCCACCGGCGGTACATAAATATATCCCATTGCATTGCCCATCATAGCTGAGGTAACATCCGATTAAATGCAGGTGGGCTTCGGCCCACACTGCATGCCCCAGTCTGACCGGGGTTTTTAATACATAGACACTGGCAGGTACAAATCCCTAATGTGAAGTCCCTGTGTACCCACAGCATGGGTGGCTCCCTGGAACCCACCGGCGGTACATAAACATATCCCATTGCAGTGCCCTGCTCAGCAGAGCTAACGTCAGATTAAATACAGGTGGGCTTCGGCCCACAGTGCATGCCCCAGTCAGAGTTGTAATATGTACCTTAACAGTAACTGCGTTGGTGGGAATGTGGTGGCTACTGCGGACCTAGTAGCGTGGTTTTATATAGTTGGTGTTTGGAATGTGGCCAGGATTAAGTGGGCCGTGGCGGGGGGTGGGGGGTGGGGGTGGGGGTGGGGGGGCTCTCTTGTTGTGTCGGTAAAGATGAAATTCTTGGACTGCCACCAGACGGACCAATGCAAAGGCATTTGGCAAGAATGTTTTCATTGTTGGAGGAGGAGGGGGATGTTTTTGAGGCACTACGTGTCCTCTCCACGTGACCGTGGTTATATGCCCCTTAACAGTAACCACGTTGGTGGGAAATGGCCTCGCCACCATCATGTCTTTGGGAAGCCTCCGTTTCCACACCCCAGTGACATAGCATTAGCAGCTGTATAGGCAGAGCCCAGAATTAGTAACATTTCAGCGGTAGCATTAAGGACAGGCCCCAGTAACATATCACTAGCAGCATTATAGGGGGAGCACAGTATTAGTTACATTTCAGTAGTAGTAGCAGTCCAGACAGGCCCCAGTAACAATTCCGAAGCAGCAGTATAGGGGGAGCACAGTCTTAGTTCCATTTCAGTAATATTAGCAGTCAAGACAGGCCCTAGTAACAATTCCGAAGCAGCAGTTTAGGGGGAGCACAGTATTAGTTCCATTTCAGTAGTAGTAGCAGTCAACACAGGCCACAGTAACATTCCCGTTGCAGCAGTATAGGGGGAGCACAGTATTAGTTCCATTTCAGTAGTAGTAGCAGTCAAGACAGGCCACAGTAACATTCCCGTTGCAGCAGTTTAGGGAGATAACAGTCTCTTTCACATTTCAGTAGTTGCAGTATAGACAAGGCCCCAGTTACATTTATGTAGCAAAAGTGTAGGCCAACCCCACACACCTTGCTGTACCATGAGTGCAAGCGAAGCCCATAAAAATTACAAGGAATACACTGTAGACGAGGGCCCAAAAAAATTGGTGTACCAACAGTACTAATGTACGTCAGAAAAATTGCCCATGCCCAACCAAGAGGGCAGGGGAAACCCATTAAACGCTTTGGTTAATGTGGCTTAATTTGTAACTAGGCCTGGAGGCAGCCCAGTTAAAATAAAAATTGGTCCAGGTGCAAGTTTCAACGCTTTAATGAGAATTGAAATGTATAAACATTGTTTACAAAAGTCTACGTCTCACTACGCCTGTAGTGAGACGTAGGTGCGTAGGACTGAGGTAGTGGAATTCACAGCGCAGAAGCAGTCAAGTGGCCAAAGGGCAGTGGTAGGCCTTAAAGGGGTTGTCTCACGAAAGCAAGTGAGGTTCAGCACTTCGGTATGGCCATATTAATGCACTTTGTAATATACATCGTGCATTAAATATGAGCCATACAGAAGTTATTCACTTACCTGCTCCGTTGCTGGCGTCCCCGTCTCCATGGCTCCGTCTAATTTCGGGGTCTGCTTGCTTTTTTAGACGCGCTTGCGCAGAAGGGTCTTCTCCCTTCTGGACGGTCCGGGCACGAGCGGCGTTCTGGCTCCGCCCCCTTCTATGCGTCATCGCGCAGCTCCGCCCCGTCACGTGTTCCGATTCTAGCCAATCAGGAGGCTGGAATCGGCAATGGAACGCACAGAGCCCATGGTGCACCATGGGAGAAGACCCGCGGTGCACCATGGGAGAAAACCGCAGTGCATCCCTGAGGAAGGACCGGCGACCATCTTGGGAGAAGAATTTTATAAGTTCATCTTTCATCACATCAGTGAGTAGCAAGCGGTTTAAAAACCACTTTAAAATGCTATTTTATGCCAGAGGGGTGACAGGGGGAATGGGCTAATGTAAAATTTTGATGTTTGCCGCGAGACAACCCCTTTAAGTATTTTGCTTCAATTTTTTTAAATGGTAAGTTGAAACACCAGACAGACACTGTATGCAGCATATATTATGTATACTGTTTCCCTCTGGCTCTATGACGGCGGTGATGTAACGGGCACAGCAGAGCCAGGAAACAATTTTGCGCAAGCCTGCTGTAACGCTTTGCTGCATATTAATTAGGACTACTACCCCCAGCAGACACGCAGTACACTGAAGACGGTCACAGGCAGCCCAAAGATAGTATTTTTCCCCAATTTTTTTGAAAAAGCCAATGCCTATATAGCCAGTATATCTCTTTCACATTTCCCTCTTTCCCTGCCTCACCAGTTCTGCCCCTATACTCTGTACAATGACTGCAGACTGAGGACGCAATGGTCTGCATGCCCGATATACAAAAAAAAAATAATTGTGCAACACTGCTAAAAGCAGCCTCCACAGTACTGCACACGGTCAGATGTGGCCCTAAGAAGGACCGTTGGGGTTCTTCAAGCCTAAAATAACTCCTAACACTCTCCCTATAGCAGCTATAGCAAGACAGCACTTTCCCTGATCTCTGTCAGAATGCATCTGTGGCGAGCCACCGGAGGGGCCGATTTATATACTTGGGTGACACCTGATCTCGCCAGCCACTCACTGCAGGGGGGTGGTATAGGGCTGGAACATCACAGGAGGAAGTTGTAATGCCTTCAATGTCTTTCTATTGGCCAGAAAAGCGCGCAAATGTCTCAGAGATGAAAGTGAAAGTAACTCGAGCATCGCGTGGTGCTCGCCTCTAGTAACGAGCATCTCGAACACCCTAATACTCGAACGAGCATCAAGCTGGGTCGAGTACGCTCGCTCATCTCTAATAAAAAACTATAAATTAGAAAAAAACAAACAGCTTTTTACCCCCAATAAAACTAAAGCCAGAAAAACGCAGTGAAAAAAGATATAAAAAATTAAGCCTATATGTCACAGAAAAAATGCAGCAAAAATAATTTTGGTAGCTGAAAAAAAAAGACAGGGCAGTAAAACCATCACATGGGTAAAATCCCTTAAAAAAGCCTGGTCCTTAAGAAGTTAAAATCTTAAAAGGTGTACTTCTGAGAAATATTCTTATGTGGCCTCTGAAGTTACTTTTTGGATTTACAGATTATATAGTTGAAATGTATCCTTTTGACCACCAGATGGCACAACACATACAGATTTGGTCTCTCGGAGGGCAGTCTTCTGTGCCTTGAGAGAAAACTCTGAGGTTGTATCATGGTTGCAGTAACGCTGCATTTTGGCGAAATCGCCTCTTCAGCGAAAGTTGTCATGGAGCTCCTACCTAGTCCTTATTGTATAATTTTGAACATGTGACCATCCTGCCAACATAGCTCATATGTATATATAATGTATTTGTCTTTCTCAAAAGCGACACGTCTAAACCTCCCTCCATCTTCTGACAGCAGTTCATATCCTTCCAAGTTGAATTCAATTGTGAGGGTGAAATCTGTTGCAGATTCACACCAAAATTTGTGAAAACATTCACAGCTAATCAGCAACAAGTGAGCACGGACTTAACTCCTTAAGGGCCACCCCATTTTTTTTTCTATATTCAGTTTTTTCTCTGCACTTTAAAAAGTGGATTGAGTGCCAGGCAATCACCGCCAGTGCTTGATTATTCACAGCCATTCAGTGAATGACATCACTGAATGGCTGTGATTGGTTCATCCAGCGCCGGCTCTGATTGGCTGGCATTCGATCCAATCACAGCGCTTACTTGCTGACGGCGGGGAAATTTAAAGCCAAGCAGAGAGATGACAGCAGGGAGAATTACATAGCAGCTTGCTGTACCGCCGGAGAGATAATCGTGAGGGGGACACAGACGCTGGGAGGTGAGTATTGTGTTTTGTTTTTTTTTACCTAGTCTAGCTAAGCTTATACTCGAGGCACTTAGTTTTCCCAGTTTTTTGTAGTAAAATTAGGTGCCTCGGCTTATATCCAAGTATATACGATTCATATGACTTTTTGATTGCTTTTTATTAAAGTTTTTCTTGAAGACAGGGTGACCCAAAAAAGTACAATTCTGGCGTGTATTTCTTTTTCTAACAACGTTCACCATGTAGGGTAAATAATGCGTTACTTTGATGGACCTACATAGTGTGGACGCAGCTCCCTATGTAAATATGAGTGCTCCAGGACCTGGGAACCCTGTACAGGCTGGTACCTCCGGGGTTGTAGGTAGCCAGTACGGCACCTTCACAGAGTCAATGGTTTACTGCACAGGGATTTACTGTCTGATTATGTTTAACAAGTGGATAAATCTGCAGCAGCGTCTATTAAGGCGAAGCCAAAAAAATGCGTTTCCTGACGGAGAAGATTATCGCAGGATTACGACAAGAGTCTATGTAAAATTTGCATTGCCCAGCTTGTAAAAGATGAATCAGCGGGCTTTTGAATGACATTAAGATATTAGTGTGGGATGAGGTTCGCACGCCTTTGGATTCTCAGAGCGGTCAACCACCCTCTATTCCCAGAACCCACAGGGACCTTGTAACGAGGATATGGTCTCAGATTCAGAGAGTGTTACCTTCTCGGAGGAGCAATTACAGGAATCCTTTTTGGGGTCCTCCTGAAGATATAGGGGAGCTAATCAGAGCCATAAGGGGTACACTGGATATAGAGGAGCCTAGACAGTCCAGATAGATCCAGGATGAAGTTTTTGGGTTTCTAGGGGAGAAACAGAGACCTATTTTTCCGCTTCACAAAAATATCTCTAAAATGACATGGAAGGAATGGAAAGGGGTAGATATAGGAGTATGAAAAGACGCTACCTCTTTTCAGAGGAAATCTGCTCCGACTGAGACACGGTTCCTAAGGTCAACGTTCAGGTCGCAAAAGTGGCAAAATATACTTCACTCCCCTTTGATGACACTACTCACCATAAGGATCACATGGATCGCAAGGCTGAGAGTCTCCTGAAAAAGACCTGGGAGGCAGCCGTGGGTCTTCTTCGGCTCAGGGAAGCAGCCACCTGTGTAGCGTGGACTCTGCATGTTTGGTTGGGGCAGTTGGAAGTTCACCTCCAGAATAAAACTCCAAGAGAGCAGATTTTGAACTCTTTACCTATCCTAAAGATGGCTACAGGGTTTTTGGCCAAGAATCACAGAGGCAGAGGGAACTAATTAGTGTAAAAGCCCAACATGGTAACATAGTAACATAGTAACATAGTTCGTAAGGCTGAATGAAGACAATGTCCATCTAGTCCAGCCTGTCTAGCCTCCTGTTTTGTTGATCCAGAGGAAGGCAAAAAAACCCAAGAGCAGAAGCCAATTAGCCCTTTTGGGAAAAAATTCCTTCCCGACTCCCTAATGGCAGTCAGACTGTTCCCTGGATCAACCCCTAATAGTTCCTACCTGCCTGTGTACCCGGATTAATAATTAACCTAAGATTTATAGCCTGTAATATCCTTCCTCTCCAGAAAGACATCAAGTCCCATTTTAAACTCCTCTATGGATTTTGCCATCACCACATCCTCAGGCAGAGAGTTCCACAGTATAACTGCTCTAACAGTAAAGAACCCCTTTCTATGTTGGTGATGAAACCTGCTTATCTCTAAACGTAGCGGATGCCCTCTTGTTACTGTTGCAGTCCTGGGTATAAACAGATCCTGGGAGAGATCCTTGTATTGTTGTGAACCGAGAGCAAGGCAGGTGGCAACCAGAAAGGACGCACACGGGGTGGTCAAGTTAAGAAAAATGTATTTACTACAGGTTAATAAAGGCAAGTTAATGGTAAAAGAACAGGAATAAGGACAAGCAAAATACACAGTATAGTTTGAACAATTCAAGTTAGAGTTCACAATGTATTCCACGTTTACTATGTCCACCTCCACAGCACAGACACTGAAAGAACAATAGTCCCAAAACTATCCCTAACTGACCCTAACTTCACATTTGGGTGCGCACCCCTCTTACCAGTGGTCTGGGTGGACTGGGGGCACCTTTTACTTACCTATAGTTCGTTTAACCTGTACCCAAAAAACATAACAACACAACTTCTTGCTGAAAATTGTGGGTTGGCCACAGCTTTATTAAATAATACCAAACATATATATTAACTTTATTCTTTAATTTAACTTTACTAACTTTTCTAACTCTAAACCTCCCATGCCTAACTGAAACTCTTGTCAAAAAACTGTAACGGCCCAGAGGACGTTCGTAAGCCCCTATACATGGGCCTGTAAACCTTCCTATTGCGCCGTAGCCCGCATGGGAAGCTCCCGGCCATACCTCCTGCTGTGACAACTTCCTACCTACTCCTACTTCCTTACAACCAATCCCCCTTTTTACCCTCCCCTGGGCGGGCGGGTGGGCGTTTCTTCTCTAGCGCTCCTTCTCTCTCGCTGACTCACACCTAACTGCTTTCCCGCTCCCCCGCTCTCGTCTTTTCCTGCCTGTAGCTCCTCCCCTTCCTTCTAAACCCTCACTATTTTGAATCTCCCTCACCTTTTTCGCCCCGCCCCCAGTCCCACGCCGCCTCGCTAAACGCTTTGCTGCATACAAGACTGGGGGCACCTTTTACTTACCTATAGTTCGTTTAACCTGTACCCAAAAAACATAACAACACAACTTCTTGCTGAAAATTGTGGGTTGGCCACAGCTTTATTAAATAATACCAAACATATATATTAACTTTATTCTTTAATTTAACTTTACTAACTTTTCTAACTCTAAACCTCCCATGCCTAACTGAAACTCTTGTCAAAAAACTGTAACGGCCCAGAGGACGTTCGTAAGCCCCTATACATGGGCCTGTAAACCTTCCTATTGCGCCGTAGCCCGCATGGGAAGCTCCCGGCCAAGCGGCATGCGCCATACGCCTATGGCGCGTACCGCCCCCCCCCGCCAACCCTCTCCAGTGCCATCTCGACTCCGTCCTGCAGTCCGGACAAAAAGGTGTCCAAACCCACCTCATTGAGGTGCACGCCGTCCATCCTCAAGGCCCCTTTTTCCCTGTCCTCCAGCTCCCAGTGGCGGACTGCCACTCCACCCATCGATTGCACAAAACGAGACATGCGCAAGTTTATGACCTTCCTTACACGTTCGATGGCGTCCGTGTTCCTGGCCCCTCTCCAAACTCTCCGAGCCACTATGTCCGACCAAACCAGGGTGCAGTCATTAAAACAGTCCCGGAAACGAAGCAAATCCTGCTTCATGAGTACCAACAAGTCATTCATTTTCGTGCATCCTAAATCGTTCCCCCCGGCATGAACGACCAGTATAACCTTCCGGGGGGTCCACTTGCTAATTCTTAGCACCAGTTGTAGCAAACGGGGCCAAAGCAGCCCCCGCACTCCCACCCAATTTACCAACGCTCCGCTCAAACCCAAGTTCCTGCCCATGGGTCGTGTTGCCGCTCTCCTCTCTGCCCAATATATGAAGGAGTGTCCAATGATCCACACATGCCATGGCTCGTGCACTGCAAAAGAGAGGTGATATAGCAAAACAACAAACCCAACATATTTAAAACATATAACCGACGAAACATCCACGCTTCTACACTGCCTCTCAATCCTCACCTACTTCAATCACCCGATCTGGTCTAACATAAGACTTATAGGCCTGCGATTTCCATCTTCCTAACTTTTTTAAACCCTCTTCTGACATGCCGTGCGCTTCCGCAGTCGTAGCGGCCCCGATCCTGAACGAGTGGGTTCCAAATTCCATCGGATTTAGTCCCAACTCCCTCAGCGCCGAACGCAACACTGCCGCAAACTGAAAACGGGTAAGCGGTGCCCCCGATGCGTGTGCTAAAAAATTGTCCACCGCTGGGCGCTTTGCGATAAAAAGCCTCAGTATGCCCACCGGGCACCATCTATCCTGCAGACTGCTAATGGACAGCCATTCGCCTCTACCGTACAAATCCGTTTTAGACTTTCTGACACAGACTTTAACCGTTGATTCCGTGGCAATCACGTCCCTTTGCCCCAAGCCACCCGATTTTGCCTTGCTCGCCGGGACCAGCTCGCCGATGCGCAGTGCCGCGAAAAAAGCGAGCGCAAAGGCTGCTCTAAATAACGACACTTCAAATGCATCCGAGCACACTTTTTTTAATGCCTGAAACAACTTAAATAGCAATTTTTTCGTAATGGGTCGCCGTGCATCCACGCCCGCCTTCTCCTTTTTCCAACCTCGGATAATCTGCTGGAACACAAATTCCTTTGTCACGTCTGCCATACCATGTAACTTCAATAGGAAGGCCACCCCTGCCAGCTGTTTTTTGGCCACATACACGGACGACCCATTATCCCGCACTTTTGCCAATAAGTCCAACGTTGCCGCCCTTGCTCTAGCACCTCCTACTACCGTTCCTCCTACCACACTCAACCACGCTGCCCAAACCGCATTATAGCTTTTCCACGTTGACCCAGACACCGATGATTCCACCAGCCTCAGCAGCTCTCCTCGGCCAGGTTCCACAAGGAAGGCGGGCACCGTACCCCTTCGGCATCCGCCTCTGGGTGCCGCTCCCTGAACCGGTCCATCTGTGAACGAGAGAGTGCATCAGCCGCTCCGTTGTCACAACCCGGGACATGTTTTGCACGCAAATAAATGTTACTTTGTAAACACCGCAATACCACGTGTCTCAACAATGCCAACACCGGCGGTGACGCTGACGTTTGCTTGTTTATGGTGTGCACCACCGCCGCATTGTCAGACCAAAAGCAAATCTTCCGGTCCCGTAATTCTGGTTCCCATACCTCGATGGCCACCACCACCGGAAAGAATTCCAGCAACGTGATATTTTTTGTCCAACCTCTCTCTTTCCATAGCATCGGCCAGGGTTCCCTGCACCAATGGGTTGTAAAAATTACGCCGAAACCGCCCGATCCCGCCGCATCGGCGAACAAACTGATCGCCGGGCTTTCCACATCCTCCTTTGGGCACACCACCTGCCCGTTGAAGGACTGGAGGAAAACCCTCCATATGTGCAGGTCTGTCCTGATTCCTGCTGTTACCCGTATGAAGTGATGCGGCTCGCGAACTCCCACCGTCGCTAAGGACAATCTTCTGGAAAAAACCCGCCCCATCGGAATAACCTTGCACGCGAAGTTCAACAAGCCCAAGAGACTCTGCATCTGGCGCAGCGTCACTTTCCTGCAGTGGGCCACGTCCCCCACCGCTTGGCGCAGCTTTGCGACTTTATCCGCCGGTAGCCGAAAAACCATGTTTTCCGAATCGATCTCGATGCCTAAGAAGGTCAGGCACGTGACCGGACCCGCTGTTTTTTCTGCCGACAGCGGGACCCCCGCTAAACGCATCAGCCTTTGAAAATTCGCCAATAGGAAACCGCAATCGCCCGATGTCTCCGAACCGACGAACAAGAAATCGTCCAGGTAATGTATCACCGATGAGATGCCCGTTTCATAACGAACCATCCATTCCAAGAACGAACTGAACAATTCGAAAAAATAACATGAAATGGAGCATCCCATCGGCAAACACATGTCCACGAAAAACCTGTCTTCGATCCTACAGCCGAGCAAATGAAAGCAGTCGGGGTGAACCGGAAGCAGCCGGAAAGCCGATTCTATGTCGGTTTTTGCCAGCTGTGCAAACCTGCCCGCCGACCTCACTAAACGTACCGCGCAGTCGAACGACGTGTAAGCTACTGCTGCCTCTGCCTTCGAAATACCATCATTTACCGATCCCCCACTTGGGAACGATAAATGATGGATGAGCCGAAACTTTCCGGATTCCTTCTTAGGCACGAGGCCCAACGGGGATACCCGTAAATTTTCGAATGGAGGAACATTAAAGGGGCCAGCCATACGGCCCAGCTGCACTTCCTTCATCACCTTCTCCGTCACCAACTCAATGTCGTCTCTTGCCGACTTCAAGTTAGGACATAACGTCGTTATCTGTTGCTCATAAAAAGGTATTCTAAAGCCCTCCAAAAAACCCGCTCTAATGATTTTTGCTTCCTGTTTCCTGTGGTATCTGTCTAACCACGGATCCAGGAAGCGGCTTCTCACCGGTGTTCGCATGGGCGCTGGCGCCGCCCACCACGGGCGTTGCTCTCTGTTTGCGGAAGCAGCGCACTGCTGCGTGCTGTCCCCCGCAAACCGAGCATTCGTGTCTAAACTTGCAGGTGGCGTAAAACCTGCAATGGCCCTCGTTGTATAACCAACAAGAGCCGTTTGGTCTAGAGGAGGCCGCGGGCTGCTGGGATGTGCCCCCCGCGGCTGCCCCTGGAAAGGACGCCTTGGCCGGACGCTGCGCTAAAATTAGTTGTATCCACACATCAGTGGCCTTAGAAGCCCAACTGATGTGGCTCTTTCCCGAAATGCGACGCCTAAAGTCCTCGTCGTAGCGCCACCAGGCCGCACCCCCGTGCAGCCGATAAGCGCTATAGATGGTGTTTAAGTACACCATCATTTCCGGACCTTTTGCGGGCTGGTGCTGGCACATAACGTGTACCATCACCATATACGCCTGCAACCAGTTACCGAAGGTCTTTGCAATTTTGGGCTTTTTGTCAGAACCGCGCTCTGACCCACGCTCCTTATCGACCATCACGTGGTCCGCCGAAAGCAAGGACCATATATCTATATACGAACCACTCCTAATCTTCTCCAGCAACTCATCCGTCAGACCCACCCCCAATGGGGCGACACCACAATACATTGAATCACCAAACTGTAAACCAATTGACGGGTCTATTTCCGAACCCGCTGCTGAGCTACCACCGGTGCTACCCACAGGCGGGCCTGAACCCCCTGGAGCGCAGGACACTAAAAGCCCTCTTTTTTGTTCTATCCGGCTCAGCAGCGACCGCAACAACTCTACTACATCATTCCTCTCCGCACCCGCTGCGGGATCCATAAAACATTTTATCAAATCATACATTTCGGACTCACCAGCTGGACCGACCTCCGGCGTTGCCAAGGGTGTTGTCCCCGCTGCTCCGCTCCCGCGGCTCCTGACCGATTCATATCCGGGCTGATGCACTGCCGTATACAGTGCCCTTCCTTCGCTGTGTGGTTGCGACGTGCCAGGCTGTTCCCGCCTTGAGCGACTGTGATCGTGGTCTCGCCACCGTTGCCGTTCCCGGTCCTCGCGATAGAGGGATAACTGCGGGTCCGACTGCCGAGGCTGTTCCACCAATCGCTGCGGTTCCTCTAGCCCGCTGCTGCTACTTGACTCGCGGCCCCTTTCCCTGCCTACGCATGCCAAGCCTGACTGCTGCGCTCGTTGCCGCTCTAAACGCTCCTGCCTCTCCTGCCTGGCTCGCGCCTTCTGCCTCTGCCTTGCCCCTTGGCCCTGCCGCTTGGAGCTCCTGCGCGGGGGCTGGGGTTGTGGGCAAGTGTAATCAGAATATTCAGCTTGCGGGGCAGTGTATCGTGGGTTAACATAACACCGACGGTAGGAAACCGTCGGTTCGTTAAGGTCATAGAATGGCATCTGGCCCGGAGGCTGCTGCCTCCCCATGGCTGTATCCTGTGAAGGGGTTGCTACGTGCCGGGGTGACTGCAGCTGTACGCTAGGCCTGCTGGCGGGAAAATGCTGTCGCCTCCTTGCCCCCCTCCCCCTCCCTGTGTGGCCTTCCTCTTCGGAACTAGCTGGTTCCCCTATGGGCTCCCCCAAACTGCTCCCCCCCTCCCTACTGCTGCTGTACTCGCTACTAAAAATCTCCGGACTATGTGTAGGGGGGTTATATGCAGGCCTGCTGGCTGCTTTTCCCTTTCCCTTTCCCCTACCTTTGCCTCCTGTGTGCCTGCCTGGGCCAAAGCTGCTGCACACCTCGTGCGCTACCCTCCCCCCCCCACGTGCTGGGCCGCCATCTTGGGAGGACGAGCGGCCTAACCGCGCGCTTCCCTGCCGCTCTTCGCTCGGCCTGAGCTCACCTGCTGCCGCCGTCGTTGTCCTGCGCCCGGATGCGCGCTCATGACGATGCCCGGAGCCAGTCCCCGTTGCCGAAGTCCGTCCTCGGCCTTCGGTGTCCCCGCTGGCCGCCGACCGTAGGGCCTGTGCTGCCGGTCTCTCTGCCGCGCGCCGAGGTGCCGGCGCCCCTCCTCCGCCGGGGCTACCGGACCCTCTCGGGCAATCGCCGGCACGGCTGTCCCTCCGCCCCCCCCTCTTCCTTGCTGGGCTCGGGCTGAGCCTTACCGGCGGCTGCTTCCGTCTCCTCGGCCGACCTCGTGGAGCCTCTCCCTGGATGCCGCCATCTTCTCCCGATTCCTGGCGACGTTCCTCTTGCCCGGTGTTCGTTGCTTGGACCGCTGGTGTCTGGCATGCCGCCAGCAGCTCCTCGAGCCACCGGGTCCCGTCTTTTCTCACCGCTTCCTTGATCAGGCCTTGCAAGTCCTCCATATTTGTAATCCAAGGGAAAAAACTTTTCCTCTGGGCTGGCGCTGGAAAGAAACTCTCCCGATAGTCCCGCACTCTCTTCGCCTCCTCGGCCTGTACTTCCACTCGATAATCCCGCTCTACTCCTTTCGCCGTCTGCCCTCTTCCACACGCTGGTCCCGGTCCTCCTTTTCTTCTTCTCTGGCGTCCTCTTCCACCCGACACTCCTGGCTTTCTCCGGCCGTCTCTTCACTCCGCTCTCACCGTTCTTCACGCAGTCTTTCACTTCTATTCCCGTTTCTTCTCTAGCGCTCCTTCTCTCTCGCTGACTCACACCTAACTGCTTTCCCGCTCCCCCGCTCTCGTCTTTTCCTGCCTGTAGCTCCTCCCCTTCCTTCTAAACCCTCACTATTTTGAATCTCCCTCACCTTTTTCGCCCCGCCCCCAGTCCCACGCCGCCTCGCTAAACGCTTTGCTGCATACAAGACTGCTTACAGTTTGTAGAAGCGTGCGTTGAGGCCCGATGTCCTCCCTTTCTAGTATAGCGAAGTGTCCTCTCCTCACGGTTATCACAACATGGGATCCAACAGCAAGTAGCTCAGCACACTAACAGTCCTGCAGAATCCATACACCGCGGTGTGATATAAGCCAGAGGTTGCGCAGTTACCATCCGGTACTCAACAGCACTGCCAGTCTTTAGCTTTGGCGGCAATGTCCACAGCCACAATGTCAGTATTACTGGTTAGGCACTGGGCACAGTCCTTTCAGCATGGCTCCACTGAACATTCTGTCTCTTTATACTCTGTCTGCCTCTGGACTGAATTACACACAGGTTAGCTGTACAGGAAAGTCCTCTAAGATCTCCACACACTCTCCATGCAGCACAGACACTTGGTTCTCTCTCTGCAAAGATGGCTGCTGCTCTCTCTGTGTCGTCACATTCTGCTTCCTTCTCATACTGGCAGGCTGACCTGATAGGGGTGTGTCCCTCCAGCATCACATTCCCAGTGCAGGGGCTGCTGACCAGAATCACAGAAACACATATACACTCAACAACACAGTTTAAACAAATGAAACTTGGCATATCATTGGGCTGTATATTAGGACAAGTATATGCACAGAAGCAGCACTCCTATTGCCATAAGGCTGGGACACAGTCTGTATATTACATTGTCCCCTCATGTACTTATACATAGTTATTTGGTCGCCTCTTAACCTTCTTTTTTCTAGAGTTAATAGTCCCAATTTGGATAGCCTCTCTGAGTATTCCAGTCCCGTCATTCCATGCATTAGTTTAGTTGCCCTTCTTTGAACCCCCTCCAATACCGTAACATCTTTCCTGAGCACCGGTGACCAGAATTGTGTGCAGTATTCCATGTTAGGCCTGACTGGTGCCTTATATAGTGGGAGGATAATGTTCTCATCCCTCGCCCCTATACCTCTTTTAATGCATCCCAAAACTTTATTTGCCTTTGCAGCAGCTGACTGGCATTGGTTACTCCAGTTTAGTCTACAATCCACTAGTACCCCCAGGTCTTTCTCCATATCACTTTTCCCTAGCAGTACCCCATTAAGTGAATATTGGTAACATCCATTCTTGCTGCCCA
Organism: Eleutherodactylus coqui; assembly: GCF_035609145.1. Lineage (NCBI taxonomy): Eukaryota > Metazoa > Chordata > Amphibia > Anura > Eleutherodactylidae > Eleutherodactylus > Eleutherodactylus coqui. Next base: position 43,641,640 of record NC_089837.1, read on the forward strand.
TGTGCATAACCTTACATTTATCAACATTGAACTTCATTTGCCATTTTTCTGCCCAAGCCCCCAGCTTATCTAGGTCAGTTTGTAGCCGCACATTGTCCTCCTTTGCGTTAATTATATTGTATAATTTTGTGTCATCTGCAAATATTGATATTTTACTATGCAGTCCCTCTATCAGGTCGTTGATAAATATATTGAACAGAATGGGGCCCAATACTGAACCCTGTGGCACCGCACTAGTGACTGTGGCCCAATCAGAGTATGAACCATTTATTACCACCCTCTGCTTTCTATCATTGAGCCAATTTTTAACCCAATTACACACGTTTTCACCCAATCCGAGCTGTCTCATTTTGTACATTAGCCTATTATGTGGCACGGTGTCAAACGCTTTAGAGAAGTCCAGATATACGAGATCAATAGACTCTCCCAGGTCCAGCTTAGAGCTTACTTCATCGTAGAAACTGATCAGATTTGTCTGACATGAGCGACCCTTCATGAATCCATGCTGGTGAGGAGTTATTCCCTTGTTCTCCTTGAGGTGCTCATCGATGGCGTCTCTCAGAATCCCCTCGAAATTTTTTCCCGTTACTGAGGTGAGACTTACTGGCCTGTAGTTACCAGGCTCACTTTTGGTCCCCTTTCTTATAAATTGGAACCACGTTGACAATGCGCCAATCCAATGGTACAACACCGGTCTTGATAGTGTCTAGAAATATTAGGTATAGCGGCCTAGCTATCTCATCACTTAGTTCCCTTAGTATCCTTGGGTGTATTCCATCTGGGCCCGGCGATTTATCGATTTTAATCTTCTTTAACCTGTTCCGCACTTCCTCCTGCGTTAGGTATGAAATATTTTGCGAGGGGTTTATTTTGTTCCCCTGTATCTCGTGTGGCATTTCCTTTTCATTTGTGAATACGCTTGAAAAGAAACTATTTAATAGATTTGCCTTCCCTCCATCATCTTCAATGATTCCTCCTGCATTATTTGTTAAAGGGCCAGTGCTCTCCCTGCAAATCCTTTTGCTGTTAATATAGTTGAAAAATAGTTTTTGCTCTCTTTGGCGATCAGTCTTTCCGCCTCCTCCTTAGCAATTTTGATCGTATCTTTGCATATTTTGTTTTTTTCCCTGTACGATTTTAGCGCTTCTTCGCTGCCTTCTTGCTTTAGTCGTTTGAACGCTTTCTTTTTTTCGTGTATTGCCCCTCTTACCGTCTTGTCGAGCCACATTGGTTTCCTTTTAGTTGAGATTCTTTTATTTTTAAAGGAAATAAACTGCTCACATGAGGTGATTAGGATCCTTTTGAACTTTTCCCATTTGTCCTCCGTACTGGCATTTTTGAGGATGTTGTCCCAATTATTGTTACCGAATTTTGCTCTACTAAAGTTTAGTTTATTTGTCGCTCCATGATAAGGCTTCTTATTGAATGACAGCTGGAAGTTGATTATATTGTGGTCACTGTTCCCCAAGTGCCCCTCAACCTGTACCCCCTTTATTCGGTCCGGTTTGTTAGTTAGTACTAAGTCCAGAATGGCCCTTCCTCTCGTTGGTTCCTGCACCAGTTGGTTCAGGTAATTATCTTTAATTACTCTCAAGAACTCATCACCCTTGTGAGATTTGCAGGTCTCATTTTCCCATATTATATCTGGATAATTAAAGTCCCCCATTATAATTACTTCGTTGCACTTTGACACCTCTTCTATCTGCCTTAATAGTAAGTTTTCAGTTTCTTCTGTTGCTTTTGGTGGTCTATAGAAGACCCCTATCAGGATTTTGTTATTTTTACTTCCCTGTATTTCTACCCACAGAGATTCCACCTGTTCGTCTCCTACACCTATGTCCTCCCATAGTCTCGGATTTATGTTCGATTTGACATACAGACATACCCCTCCCCCTTTCTGGTTCCTTCGGTCTCTTCTGAAGAGATTGTACCCCTGTAAATTCGCCGCCCAATCACACTTATCATCAAGCCATGTTTCCGTTGTTCCAACTATATCATAACTCTCATCAGTCATTCTTGCTTCAAGCTCACCCACTTTACCAATCAGAGTTCTTGCATTCGTGGTCATACAATTGATATCGTTATTTTTGTTATTTAAATTCGTTTTGTTGCTATTCGTACTATTGGCTGACCTTACATTTCTAACTGTACTAACCCCCCCCCTCTCGACCCCCATTCCCATTTCTTTGACCCTGTGATTTAGGGTTTTTGGCCAATTGCGCTGCTAAGACAGTTAAACTAGCCGCTAAGTCCGCGGCATTATCTAATTCTGCCAGACGCATGTTATAGTTAAAGGCATGGTCCGGTGACGCAACTTCTAAGAGAAAGTTGTGTTCTCTGCCCTTTCATGGACAGTTTCTTTTTGGGCCTGATCTGGATAGAATTCTGGAAAAAGCCTCGAATAAAAAAGGAGGATTTCCGGAAGAAAAAGTGAAAAAGTTTAGGAACTTTTTTCGAGGCCCCAGGCAGCAGGATAATTAAAGAGGTTAAGGGAAGTCAGGACACTAGAGCTACCCTAAAGGGAGAAATTTCTTCCTCAACCCCTCTCAGACAGATTTTCAGGGGCGTAAATAATGACGACATTCCAGTGGGGGCGAGACTATTGGCCTTTGTGGGAAGATGGGCCTGCATTACGGAGATCTTAAAACTGGGTTACCAGTTCAAATGGACCTCTCAACCCCCACAGGTTTTTTGACTTACCGAGGGCCCATTCGCCAAGATGACCCCTTTACTTCAGGGGATAAAAAAAATTTACTAAAACTCCAGGCTATTGTTCCCATACCCCCAGATCACTTTTCATAGTGAAGAAGCCAAACGGGAATCCAGGCTTATTGTGAACCTAAAGCCCCTGAACAAGTAGTTCATGATGGAAACGGTGGGATCAGCGATCAAACTAATCAGAAAAAAATGCCTTTTTAGCCACTATAGATTTAAAATACGCATATTTCCATGTGCCCATCCACCCCGAGGTCCAGAAATTTCTGATGTTTGCAGTGCATATAAGGGGCAACGTGAGGCATTTTCAATACAGATGCCTTCCCTTCGGGATCTCTTCAGCACCTTGGGTTTTTACAAAGGTGATGGCAGAGGTTGCATCCATACTAAGAGAAGGGGAGGTTACAATAGTACCCTATCTAGACGACATCCTTTTACTGGTAGACAACAAGGACCTTCTGTTGTCCCACATTGTGGCCACCACACGGCTACTACAGCATTTAGGGTGGCTGATAAATTGGGAAAAATCCAACATGGAGCCAGGCCAACAAAAGAAGTTTCTTGGGATCATGTTGGATACAGTGCGTCAAAGCTCTTTTCTCCCCACTTCTTGGAGAGAGGATCTTTGTGTTCGGATCTTTCATTTTCTATCCACAAGGTCTTGTACCATCAGGGCAGTAATTTCCCTTCTGGGCAAATTGACCGCCTGCGTTCCAGTGGTAGCATGGGCTCAGCATCACTCCAGGGTCCTCCAAAAATTAGTACTAACAGTATGGGACAGACAACAATATTCTTTAGACAAAAGAGTCATTTTGACGAATGCCATAAAAAGTTTCCTTCTTTGGTGGCTATCAGAAACTAATTTATCAAAGGGAGTAGAGTGGTTTCCAGACCCAGTAATATTAATTTTTACGGACGCCACCCTTCTAAGCTGGGGCGCCCAAGTAGGGGAAACTTATTTTCAGGGGTCTTGGCCCTAGGAGGCGAAAAGACCATCTTCCAATGTCAGGGAACTTTTAGCGATATGGCAGACCCTTCAGGCATCCAAAAATCTGACTCCGGGAAACACCCCAGAATCCTGTCCGACAATGTGACAGCGGTAGCATACGTACACCATCAGGTCGGAACAGATCAGGCGCTGTTACAGAACATAGCGTGAAAAATTTTCCATTGGGCAGAAAAGCATGTCCAGTCCATTTCAGCACCACACCTGAAGGGGGTCCAGAATACAGCAGCAGACTTTTTGAGCCGCCGGAGGTTGGATCCAGGGCAGTGGGTCCTCTCTTCGGATGTGTTCCAGGGGTTGACTTACCATTGGGGAACCCCCAGAATAGATCTGTTTGCCACAGGATCAGCTGTTGGATGTAGATGCATTGGTTCAGGACTTGGGGCAGGAGCTAACTTATGCCTTTCCACCGTTTTCGTTAATTCCCAGGGTGTTGCAAAAGCTCCAGCGCGAAAGATGTGCATTGATCTTGATAGCACCTCTGTGGCCCAAAAGAAGCTGATTCCCGCTACTAAAGAGCTTAAGTATCAGCAACCCGATATCCCCCCGCTCACCCCTCTCCCCCCGCAGAGACCTGTTAACCCAGGGGCCCCTATGTCACCAAGGAGTGGAAACTCTGCATCTCAGGGCTTGGTTATTGAAAAGTCCCTCCTAGAGAGGGGGTTTTCCCACAGAGTGGTAGATACCCTATTTGCTAGTTGGAAAAAGACAACTATAGCATTTATTCCAAAGTGTGGAAAAAGTTCTCCTCCTGGTGCGGAGCGAGACAGCTTACAGCCTCATCTCCAAATACGAGTACAATACTGGAGTTTTTACAAGATGGATTAGACTTGGGACTGTCACCCAGCACCCTTAAGGTGCAGGTTGCAGCGCTTAGTGTTTTTCTACATGCTAGACTATCAGAGGTAAGCTGGCTTGTGAGATTTTTGAGAGCAGCCAGACGCTTAAAACCTAAAATACTCTGTTCAATTCCCCCCGGGATCTGAACTTTGTTTTATCGGTAATGTCAGGACATTCCTATTAAATTCCTGACCTGGAAGACTACGTTCTTGGTAGTCATCACCACAGCGTGGACAGTGGGCGAGTTGCAGGCTCTGTCTATCCGATCTCTTTTTTTTTTTAGGGACACCGGTAAAAAATAGTGTTCCGGTTATCCCCTTGTTTTTTCCCAAGGTAGTTTTCTTTTTTCACAGATCTCAAAAAAATAATTATTCCGTCGTTCTCTAACAACCCAAAAATTGGAAGGATCAAGTATATCACTGCCTGGATGTGAGTAGGGCTGTATTACAGTATATCTCTTCCACGGATCAGTGGAGAAGAGACAAAAATTGTTTTTGCAGTTTCAAGGAAATAATAGGGGCAAAAATGTGGCTAAGGGCTCGATTGGCAGGTGGATGTGGTGAGCCACTACGGAGGCTTATAGGGTGTCAAATAAACCAGTCCCAGGAAATCTTAAGGTTCATTCCACAAGAGCAAGGGTGTCTTCTTGGGCAGAACATGCTTCGGCTTCCCTGGACCTAATATGCCGGGCCGCAATGTGAAAAAAATCTACACACGTTTATCAAACATTATAGGTTGGATGTTCGGGCAAATGAGGACTTGGCTTTTGGACATAAACTCCTGGGTGCAGTGATCCCTCCCTGAAATGGTCCTTCTCTGGTATTTCTCAGCTGGTGCTGTCGTGGAGACGAGGGGGAAAGGTAGAGCAGCCTTACCGGTAATCCTGTTTTCAGGAAGTCTTCATGGCAGCACCTGTATATTCTCCCCTGTTCAAGATTGTCTTTGGATCTTTCTTTTTAGAGTTTCCCTACAATAGGGACAGGTCTTTTCGATTGAATACTGAGGAGGGTAGGAAGGAGGGGGGGGGGGAGCCTTTAAACTTCTCGGTATGCTTCCTGTCCAATCAGGGGAAGATAATCTCGGCTGGTGCTGTTGTGAAGACTTCCTGAAAACAGGATTACCGGTAAAGCTAATCTACCTTTTTTTTTATACATATGGTAAAAAGTGGAGGGAGGGGGAATGAAACTTTTATTACCTTTAATTTTTTAATAATTAATAAAACTTTTTAAAAATGGTTTATAACTTTTTTTATCCTCCAGAAGGGACAAGAACTTGCGATAGTTTGATCTCTCCTGCAGTATGATGTAATACCATAGCATTACATTATACCACGATCCGACAGGCAATCTATCAAGCCATACCACAGGCATGACTATATAGGCAATCTGTAATGGCAGCCCTGGGGTTTTCAGAAGGCCCATGGCTACTATGGCAATTGAACGTCACCCCAAGATCATTCGGCCAAGATCATTCAGGATTCCCAAGCTCAAATCAGGGCATTTAGATGCCACTTTCAGAATTACAGATGTTGCGGGCTAGCACCTGCATTGTATGGAGTGGAATTAACCACCAATTTCCCCCAATTCAAATCCCAAACCTCCATGATATAACCATATATCATGAAGCATTAAGGGGTTAAAGGAATTATCCATGCAAATGAGTAATGGAATAATCCTCTGCCCGACCATATATTAGGACAGTAGCGACACTATGCGTCAATATCTGACCTTTTACAGGCCTTGTAACATGATTTGGGATATAAGACAAACCAGAGTACCCTAATGCAGACAGCTGTTCCGGGGTTCTCACCCCCATCGGTGCACAGTAGGATTGTGGTTGGTTAGTACTTTGGTTGGCTTACATCACTAGTGAGGTTGCAAGGCCTGTTAGAAGGCTTGATATTGCCACATGGGCTAGCACAGTGGAGGACTATCCCATCAGTTATTTGCATAGCTTTTTCCCAGGAGGCATTGCATGGCCTATAAGACTCCCTACACTCTCATAGAGAGACATTACTGCCCTAGACTCAAAGGAATAATCCAGAGAGAGACACACCAAGTTTATTTAGTTCCAGCAGTGCCAGCACCTCTACGTCTGGGCCATTTCTGACACTCTGTCACATGGTAGAGAATGAGGCTGGCTTATAATAGTTATTGAAATAAGCCAATCAGCCAGCCCTTTGCAATGATGTGTAGCATCTGAGCGGGTCACGCAAAGGTGGGGGAGACCACAGGGAAGCAAGAGGGCTGTCCCAGGTGGCTCTGTGATCTCTCCTGGCAATGGCGGCAAAGGTGCCTGACTCGGTCGCCACACAGTGGCAAAAAGCATTTTACAGTCTATGAATACTAACAGTGGTTTGGCACGTGATGCCAGCACCTCCTTCAGGACTTCTAGGGTTATCGACGAAATAACTGACACGAGTCTTGGTAGCTTTGATTAGTTAACTGGAGTTACACAGTTTTACTTCAGCTTAATTTTGTATTCACAATGACAACAATGGCAGTCTTGCAGTAGTGACAGAGATATTACTTTGCAGTAAATGAAACATTGATTCACAGTTGAATTCAGTATAACACAAGTAAATCTTCAATGCTCTTCCTCTCTATTTGATTCTAGAGGTTACTCAGTAGAAGTCCCACAGTCCTAGTTATCTGTTGGGGTTGCACTGGAAGACTTATGGAAATCAAGACAGGAAGTGAAGGAGGATTGAGGAGAACAGAGAGAGAGTTGGAAGGCAGGTAATGAAGTTGATTTCACTTTTCCTAGCTTTGTTTTCATCAGGTTTTATGTAACTCACTGTTCAGTAGACAGGTCCTAAATAGAGATGAGCGAACCTACTCGGCTACACCCCTTTTTCGCCCGAGTGCCGCGATTTTCGAGTACTTCCGTACTCGGGCGAAAAGATTCGGGGGGGCGCCGTGGGTGAGTGGGGGGTTGCAGCGGTGAGTGGGGGGGAGAGGAAGAGAGAGAGGGCTCACCCCTGTTCCCCGCTGCTACCCCCGCCCCTTGGCGCCCCCCGAATCTTTTCACCCGAGTACAGAAGTACTCGAAAATCGCGGTGCTCGATCGAGTAATTACTCGAAACGAGTATGTTCGCTCATCTCTAGTCCTAAACTTTCTCCTCCACACTGCCGTTGATTGGGAAGCTGGTAAATCTTGACTTCTCACTTCAGAATACATTATCTCTGCTTGCACTGCGGAACTCCTCCTGCACGTCCTCCGATGACAACTGCCTCCTTCCAACTCTCTGTTCTCACTCCTCCTTCACTTCCTGTCTTGACTCCCAAACTTTCTATCTACACCTCCCCCTGATATTTTCCCACTCTGTACTATCACACCATCCCCCTCCACCAACCAGTGGTAGCATAACAAGCAGCCAATAAACAACCAGCTGTTGCCAAGCAGTTAGCTTTAGCTTTGAGAAAAAAAGGGGAATTTATTTTTTCCAGTGTACAGCACCTTCTATGTCTCCTAGGAGCACATAGCTAGGTGATACAGGACAAATGACTGTGTGGCTACCCTGGAGGACCTTCTGGGCCGCTACAGATGTCAGAAACAGCAAGAGGACCATACATGACCCGTGGCAGAAGTGAACCAGAAGTGGAGGTGCCGTCACTGCTATACCTGAGCTAAACATGTATGGTCAATGTGTACAGGGTTTCTACAGAGCGTATAATATTATGTATACTCTTTCCCTCTGGCAGGATGACGGCGATCATATAACAGAGACAGCAGATCCAGGAAACAATTTTGCGCAAGCCTGCTGTAACACAGCTGCGTATTAATTACGACTACTACCCCCAGCAGATAGATACTGTAGGCAGCGTATAATATTATGTATACTGTTTCCCTCTGGCGGGATGACGGCGATCAATTTTTTGGAAAAAGCCCACTGCCTATATAGCCTGAATATCTCTTTCCCTGCCTCACCAGTACTGGCCCTCTACTCTGTACAATGGCTGCAGACTGAGGACGCAATGCTCTGCACGGCCGATATACAAAAAAAATAATTGCGCAACACTGCTAAAAGCAGCCTCAACAGTACTGCACACGGTCAGATGTGGCCCTAAGAAGGACCGTTGGGGTTCTTGAAGCATAAAATCACTCCTAACGCTCTCCCTATAGCAGCTCCGGCACCAGCAGCACTTTCTCTGATCTCTGTCAGAATGCATCTGTGGCGAGCCGCGGGAGGGGCCGATTTATAAACTCGGGTGACACCTGATCTCGCCAGCCACTCACTGCAGGGGGGTGGTATAGGGCTTGAACGTCGCAGGGGGAAGTTGTAATGCCTTCCCTGTCTTTCTATTGGCCAGAAAAGCGCGCTAACGTCTCAGAGATGAAAGTGAAAGTAACCCGAACATCGCGTGGTACTCGCCTCTAGTAATGAGCATCTCGAACACGCTAATACTCGGACGAGTACGTTCGCTCATCTCTAATCCTGCTGCCTTTCTAGTGTGGCTTTAGGTGCAGGTAGTATTTCCGAGAAAACTACCCTGGAGGTCCGCGCTCTGAGCTTGGACCCTAGGTCCCTGAAATCATTTTTGAGGGCCCTCCATCGACCTCTAATTTGTTCATTGGTGCCAACATGCACCATGGCCGCTGGATCCTCACTTCCCGAGGGGGTCGATATTTTAAACAATTAAAATATTGACCCCTCGGAAAGTCATTTGCAATCTGAGATTCACGCAGTCACATCACATTTGCACGAACTCAGTTGCGATCTGAAACTTCTCATGCACGGTCACACTCTGATCTATATGAGCACGTGTGTGTTATCCGTTGTCCTGTCCTTGTCCTTTCATCAGTTGATGATCGAGCCCAATGTGTGTATGTTTTTTAAGATATTAAAATAAAATATTATAAGTTTTAAGGGATCTTCTGTGATTTAGGGTTTTTGGCCAATTGCGCTGCTAAGACAGTTAAACTAGCCGCTAAGTCCGCGGCCTTATCTAATTCTGCCAGACGCATGTTATAGTTAAAGACATGGTCCGGGGACGCAACTTCTGAGACAAAGTTGTGTTCTCTGCCCTTTCATGGACAGTTTCTTTTTGGGCCTGATCTGGATAGAATTCTGGAAAAAGCCTCGGATAAAAAAGGAGGATTTCCGGAAGAAAAAGTGAAAAAGTTTAGGAACTTTTTTCGAGGCCCCAGGCAGCAGGATAATTAAAGAGGTTAAGGGAAGTCGGGACACTGGAGCTACCCAAAAGGGAGAAATTTCCTCCTCAACCCCTCTCAGACAGATTTTCAGGGGCGTAAATAATGACGACATTCCAGTGGGGGCGAGACTATTGGCCTTTGTGGGAAGATGGGCCTGCATTACGGAGATCTTAAAACTGGGTTACCAGTTCAAATGGACCTCTCAACCCCCACAGGTTTTTTGACTTACCGAGGGCCCATTCGCCAAGATGACCCCTTTACTTCAGGGGATATAAAATTTACTAAAACTCCAGGCTATTGTTCCCGTACCCCCAGATCAACAGGGGAAAGTACATTATTCCAGACTTTTCATAGTGAAGTAGCCAAATGGGAATCCAGGCTTATTGTGAACCTAAAGCCCCTGTACAAGTAGTTCATGATGGAAACGGTGGGATTAGCGATCAAACTAATCAGAAAAAATGCCTTTCTAGCCACTATAGATTTAAAATAAGCATATTTCCATGTGCCCATCCACCCCGAGGCCCAGAAATTTCTGATGTTTGCAGTGCATATAAGGGGCAACGTGAGGCATTTTCAATACAGATGCCTTCCCTTCGGGATCTCTTCAGCACCTTGGGTTTTTACAAAGGTGATGGCAGAGGTTGCATCCATACTAAGAGAAGGGGAGGTTACAATAGTAGCCTATCTAGACGACATCCTTTTACTGGTAGACAACAAGGACCTTCTGTTGTCCCACATTGTGGCCACCACACGGCTACTACAGCATTTAGGGTGGCTGATAAATTGGGAAAAATCCAACATGGAGCCAGGCCAACAAAAGAAGTTTCTTGGGATCATGTTGAACTCAGTGCGTCAAAGCTCTTTTCTCCCCACTTCTTGGAGAGAGGATCTTTGTGTTCGGATCTTTCATTTTCTATCCACAAGGTCTTGTACCATCAGGGCAGTAATGTCCCTTCTGGGCAAATTGACCGCCTGCGTTCCAGTGGTAGCATGGGCTCAGCATCACTCCAGGGTCCTCCAAAAATTAGTACTAACAGTATGGGACAGACAACAATATTCTTTAGACAAAAGAGTCATTTTGACGAATGCCATAAAAAGTTTCCTTCTTTGGTGGCTATCAGAAACTAATTTATCAAAGGGAGTAGAGTGGTTTCCAGACCCAGTAATATTAATTTTTACGGACGCCACCCTTTTAGGCTGGGGCACCCAAGTAGGGGAAACTTATTTTCAGGGGTCTTGGCCCTAGGAGGTGAAAAGACCATCTTCCAATGTCAGGGAACTTTTAGCGATATGGCAGACCCTTCAAGCATCCAAAAATCTGACTCAGGGAAACACCTCAGAATCCTGTCCGACAATGTGACAGCGGTAGCATACGTACACCATCAGGACAGAACAGATCAGGCGCTGTTACAGAACATAGCGTGAAAAATTTTCCATTGGGCAGAAAAGCATGTCCAGTCCATTTCATCACCACACCTGAAGGGGGTCCAGAATACAGCAGCAGACTTTTTGAGCCGCCGGAGGTTGGATCCAGGGCAGTGGGTCCTCTCTTCGGATGTGTTCCAGGAGTTGACTTACCATTGGGGAACCCCCAGAATAGATCTGTTTGCCACAGGATCAGCTGTTGGATCTAGATGCATTGGTTCAGGACTTAGGGCAGGAGCTAACTTATGCCTTTCCACCGTTTTCGTTAATTCCCAGGGTGTTGCAAAAGCTCCAGCGCGAAAGATGCGCATTGATCTTGATAGCACCTCTGTGGCCCAAAAGAAGCTGATTCCCGCTACTAAAGAGCTTAAGTATCAGCAACCCGATATCCCCCCGCTCACCCCCCTCCCCCCGCAGAGACCTGCTAACCCAGGGGCCCCTATGTCACCAAGGAGTGGAAACTCTGCATCTCAGGGCTTGGTTATTGAAAAGTCCCTCCTAGAGAGGGGGTTTTCCCACAGAGTGGTAGATACCCAATTTGCTAGTTGGAAAAAGACAACTATAGCATTTATTCCAAAGTGTGGAAAAAGTTCTCCTCCTGGTGCGGAGCGAGACAGCTTACAGCCTCATCTCCAAATACGAGTACAATACTGGAGTTTTTACAAGATGGATTAGACTTGGGACTGTCACCCAGCACCCTAAGGCCTCATGTCCACGGGGAAAATCAGATCCGCTGCAGATTCTACATGTAGAATCTGCAGCGGGTCCCTCCTGCCCCGCGGACATGAGCGCTGAAAATAGCAATTTAAAAGCATTTACCTATCCGTAGCGGGCGGCGAAGCTCTGCTCTTCCTCACGGCCGGATCTTCATTTTCGGCCGGCGGATGAATTCCTGACGCCGGCGGCACGTCGCCGGCACGTCGTCGACGTGCCGCGCGCATGCGCCGGGCACATCCGCCGAGCCGAAGCAAGGGAGATGCGGCCGTGAGGAAGAGCAGAGCTTCGCGGGTGAGTAAATGCTTTAAATTCCTATTTTAGGTCTCCCGCGGATCCGGACGGCTTCCATAGGCTTCAATAGAAGCCCGCGGGAGCCGTCCCCGCGGGAGACCCGCATGAAAATGGAGCATGGTCCAGATTTTTTCATGCTCCATTTTTTTTAAAATCACTTTTATTGACGATCCGCGGGTATTTATCTACCCGCGGGTGGTCAATGCATCCCTATGGGGTGCGGATCCGCGCGCGGGAGATCCGCTGCGGATTTTAAATCTCATTTTGCCCGTGGACATGAGCCCTTAAGGTGCAGGTTGCAGCGCTTAGTGTTTTTCTACATGCTAGACTATCAGAGGTAAGCTGGGTTGTGAGATTTTTGAGAGCAGCCAGACGCTTAAAACCTAAAATACCCTGTTCAATTCCCCCCTGGGATCTGAACTTTGTTTTATCGGTAATGTCAGGACATTCCTATTAAATTCCTGACCTGGAAGACTACGTTCTTGGTAGTCATCACCACAGCGTGGACAGTGGGCGAGTTGCAGGCTCTGTCTATCCGATCTCTTTTTTTTTTTAGGGACACCGGTAAAAAATAGTGTTCCGGTTATCCCCTTGTTTTTTCCCAAGGTAGTTTTCTTTTTTCACAGATCTCAAAAAAATAATTATTCCGTCGTTCTCTAACAACCCAAAAATTGGAAGGATCAAGTATATCACTGCCTGGATGTGAGTAGGGCTGTATTACAGTATATCTCTTCCACGGATCAGTGGAGAGGAGACAAAAATTGTTTTTGCAGTTTCAAGGAAATAATAGGCGCAAAAATGTGGCTAAGGGCTCGATTGACAGGTGGATGTGGTGAGCCACTACGGAGGCTTATAGGGTGTCAAATAAACCAGTCCCAGGAAATCTAAAGGTTCATTCCACAGGAGCAAGGGCGTCTTCTTGGGCAGAACATGCTTCGGCTTCCCTGGACCTAATATACAGGGCCGCAGTGTGAAAAAAATCTACACACGTTTATCAAACATTATAGGTTGGATGTTCGGGCAAACGAGGACTTGGCTTTTGGACATAAACTCCTGGGTGCAGTGATCCCTCCCTGAAATGGTCCTTCTCTGGTATTTCTCAGCTGGTGCTGTCGTGGAGACGATGGGGAAAGGTAGAGCAGCCTTACCGGTAATCCTGTTTTCAGGAAGTCTTCATGGCAGCACCTGTATATTCTCCCCTGTTCAGGATTGTCTTTGGATCTTTCTTTTTAGAGTTTCCCTACAATAGGGACAGGTCTTTTCGCTTGAATACTGAGGAGGGTAGGAAGGAGGGGGGGGGGGGGGGCCTTTAAACTTCTCAGTATGCTTCCTGTCCTATCAGGGGAAGATAATCTCGGCTGGTGCTGTTGTGAAGACTTCCTGAAAACAGGATTACCGGTAAGGCTAATCTACCTTTTTTTTTATACATATGGTAAAAAGCGGAGGCAGGGGGAAGGAAACTTTTATTACCTTTTATTTTTTAATAATTAATAAAACTTTTTAAAAATGGTTTATAACTTTTTTTATCCTCCAGAAGGGACAAGAACTTGCGATAGTTTGATCTCTCCTGCAGTATGATGTAATACCATAGCATTACATTATACCACGATCCGACAGGCAATCTATCAAGCCATACCACAGGCATGACTATATAGGCAATCTGTAATGGCAGCCCTGGGGTTTTCAGAAGGCCCATGGCTACTATGGCAATTGAACGGCACCCCAAGATCATTCGGCCAAGATCATTCAGGATTCCCAAGATCAAATCAGGGCATTTAGATGCCACTGTCAGAATTACAGATGTTGCGGGCTAGCACCTGCATTGTATGGAGTGGAATTAACCACCAATTTCCCCCAATTCAAATCCCAAACCTCCATGATATAACCATATATCATGAAGCATTAAGGGGTTAAAGGAATTATCCATGCAAATGAGTAATGGAATAATCCTCTGCCCGACCATATATTAGGACAGTAGCGACACTATGTGTCAATATCTGACCTTTTACAGGCCTTGTAACATGATTTGGGATATAAGACAAACCAGAGTACCCTAATGCAGACAGCTGTTCCGGGGTTCTCGCCCCCATCGGTGCACAGTAGGATTGTGGTTGGTTAGTACTTTGGTTGGCTTACATCACTAGTGAGGTTGCAAGGCCTGTTAGAAGGCTTGATATTGCCACATGGGCTAGCACAGTGGAGGACTATCCCATCAGTTATTTGCATAGCTTTTTCCCAGGAGGCATTGCATGGCCTATAAGACTCCCTACACTCTCATAGAGAGACATTACTGCCCTAGACTCAAAGGAATAATCCAGAGAGAGACACACCAAGTTTATTTAGTTCCAGCAGTGCCAGCACCTCTACGTCTGGGCCATTTCTGACACTCTGTCACATGGTAGAGAATGAGGCTGTCTTATAATAGTTATTGAAATAAGCCAGTCAGCCAGCCCTTTGCAATGATGTGTAGCATCTGAGCGGGTCACGCAAAGGTGGGGGAGACCACAGGGAAGCAAGAGGGCTGTCCCAGGTGGCTCTGTGATCTCTCCTGGCAATGGCGGCAAAGGTGCCTGACTCGGTCGCCGCACAGTGGCAAAAAGCATTTTACAGTCTATGAATACTAACAGTGGTTTGGCACGTGATGCCAGCACCTCTTTCAGGACTTCTAGGGTTATCGACGAAATAACTGACACGAGTCTTGGTAGCTTTGATTAGTAAACTGGAGTTACACAGTTTTACTTCAGCTTAATTTTGTATTCACAATGACAACAATGGCAGTCTTGCAGTAGTGACAGAGATATTAATTTGCAGTAAATGAAACATTGATTCACAGTTGAATTCAGTATAACACAAGTAAATCTTCAATGCTCTTCCTCTCTATTTGATTCTAGAGGTTACTCAGTAGAAGTCCCACAGTCCTAGTTATCTGTTGGGGTTGCACTGGAAGACTTATGGAAATCAAGACAGGAAGTGAAGGAGGATTGAGGAGAACAGAGAGAGAGAGTTGGAAGGCAGGTAATGAAGTTGATTTCACTTTTCCTAGCTTTGTTTTCACCAGGTCTTATGTAACTCACTGTTCAGTAGACAGGTCCTAAATAGAGATGAGCGAACCTACTCGGCCACACCCCTTTTTCGCCCGAGTGCCGCGATTTTCGAGTACTTCCGTACTCGGGCGAAAAGATTCGGGGGCGCCGTGGGTGAGTGGGGGGTTGCAGCGGTGAGTGGGGGGGAGAGGAAGAGAGAGAGGGCTCACCCCTGTTCCCCGCTGCTACCCCCCGCCCCTTGGCGCCCCCCGAATCTTTTCACCCGAGTACAGAAGTACTCGAAAATCGCGGTGCTCGATCGAGTAATTACTCGAAACGAGTATGTTCGCTCATCTCTAGTCCTAAACTTTCTCCTCCACACTGCCGTTGATTGGGAAGCTGGTAAATCTTGACTTCTCACTTCAGAATACATTATCTCTGCTTGCACTGCGGAACTCCTCCTGCACGTCCTCCGATGACAACTGCCTCCTTCCAACTCTCTGTTCTCACTCCTCCTTCACTTCCTGTCTTGACTCCCAAACTTTCTATCTACACCTCCCCCTGATATTTTCCCACTCTGTACTATCACACCATCCCCCTCCACCAACCAGTGGTAGCATAACAAGCAGCCAATAAACAACCAGCTGTTGCCAAGCAGTTAGCTTTAGCTTTGAGAAAAAAAGGGGAATTTATTTTTTCCAGTGTACAGCACCTTCTATGTCTCCTAGGAGCACATAGCTAGGTGATACAGGACAAATGACTGTGTGGCTACCCTGGAGGACCTTCTGGGCCGCTACAGATGTCAGAAACAGCAAGAGGACCATACATGACCCGTGGCAGAAGTGAACCAGAAGTGGAGGTGCCGTCACTGCTATACCTGAGCTAAACATGTATGGTCAATGTGTACAGGGTTTCTACAGAGCGTATAATATTATGTATACTCTTTCCCTCTGGCAGGATGACGGCGATCATATAACAGAGACAGCAGATCCAGGAAACAATTTTGCGCAAGCCTGCTGTAACACAGCTGCGTATTAATTACGACTACTACCCCCAGCAGATAGATACTGTAGGCAGCGTATAATATTATGTATACTGTTTCCCTCTGGCGGGATGACGGCGATCAATTTTTTGGAAAAAGCCCACTGCCTATATAGCCTGAATATCTCTTTCCCTGCCTCACCAGTACTGGCCCTCTACTCTGTACAATGGCTGCAGACTGAGGACGCAATGCTCTGCACGGCCGATATACAAAAAAAATAATTGCGCAACACTGCTAAAAGCAGCCTCAACAGTACTGCACACGGTCAGATGTGGCCCTAAGAAGGACCGTTGGGGTTCTTGAAGCATAAAATCACTCCTAACGCTCTCCCTATAGCAGCTCCGGCACCAGCAGCACTTTCTCTGATCTCTGTCAGAATGCATCTGTGGCGAGCCGCGGGAGGGGCCGATTTATAAACTCGGGTGACACCTGATCTCGCCAGCCACTCACTGCAGGGGGGTGGTATAGGGCTTGAACGTCGCAGGGGGAAGTTGTAATGCCTTCCCTGTCTTTCTATTGGCCAGAAAAGCGCGCTAACGTCTCAGAGATGAAAGTGAAAGTAACCCGAACATCGCGTGGTACTCGCCTCTAGTAATGAGCATCTCGAACACGCTAATACTCGGACGAGTACGTTCGCTCATCTCTAATCCTGCTGCCTTTCTAGTGTGGCTTTAGGTGCAGGTAGTATTTCCGAGAAAACTACCCTGGAGGTCCGCGCTCTGAGCTTGGACCCTAGGTCCCTGAAATCATTTTTGAGGGCCCTCCATCGACCTCTAATTTGTTCATTGGTGCCAACATGCACCATGGCCGCTGGATCCTCACTTCCCGAGGGGGTCGATATTTTAAACAATTAAAATATTGACCCCTCGGAAAGTCATTTGCAATCTGAGATTCACGCAGTCACATCACATTTGCACGAACTCAGTTGCGATCTGAAACTTCTCATGCACGGTCACACTCTGATCTATATGAGCACGTGTGTGTTATCCGTTGTCCTGTCCTTGTCCTTTCATCAGTTGATGATCGAGCCCAATGTGTGTATGTTTTTTAAGATATTAAAATAAAATATTATAAGTTTTAAGGGATCTTCTGTGATTTAGGGTTTTTGGCCAATTGCGCTGCTAAGACAGTTAAACTAGCCGCTAAGTCCGCGGCCTTATCTAATTCTGCCAGACGCATGTTATAGTTAAAGACATGGTCCGGGGACGCAACTTCTGAGACAAAGTTGTGTTCTCTGCCCTTTCATGGACAGTTTCTTTTTGGGCCTGATCTGGATAGAATTCTGGAAAAAGCCTCGGATAAAAAAGGAGGATTTCCGGAAGAAAAAGTGAAAAAGTTTAGGAACTTTTTTCGAGGCCCCAGGCAGCAGGATAATTAAAGAGGTTAAGGGAAGTCGGGACACTGGAGCTACCCAAAAGGGAGAAATTTCCTCCTCAACCCCTCTCAGACAGATTTTCAGGGGCGTAAATAATGACGACATTCCAGTGGGGGCGAGACTATTGGCCTTTGTGGGAAGATGGGCCTGCATTACGGAGATCTTAAAACTGGGTTACCAGTTCAAATGGACCTCTCAACCCCCACAGGTTTTTTGACTTACCGAGGGCCCATTCGCCAAGATGACCCCTTTACTTCAGGGGATATAAAATTTACTAAAACTCCAGGCTATTGTTCCCGTACCCCCAGATCAACAGGGGAAAGTACATTATTCCAGACTTTTCATAGTGAAGTAGCCAAATGGGAATCCAGGCTTATTGTGAACCTAAAGCCCCTGTACAAGTAGTTCATGATGGAAACGGTGGGATTAGCGATCAAACTAATCAGAAAAAATGCCTTTCTAGCCACTATAGATTTAAAATAAGCATATTTCCATGTGCCCATCCACCCCGAGGCCCAGAAATTTCTGATGTTTGCAGTGCATATAAGGGGCAACGTGAGGCATTTTCAATACAGATGCCTTCCCTTCGGGATCTCTTCAGCACCTTGGGTTTTTACAAAGGTGATGGCAGAGGTTGCATCCATACTAAGAGAAGGGGAGGTTACAATAGTAGCCTATCTAGACGACATCCTTTTACTGGTAGACAACAAGGACCTTCTGTTGTCCCACATTGTGGCCACCACACGGCTACTACAGCATTTAGGGTGGCTGATAAATTGGGAAAAATCCAACATGGAGCCAGGCCAACAAAAGAAGTTTCTTGGGATCATGTTGAACTCAGTGCGTCAAAGCTCTTTTCTCCCCACTTCTTGGAGAGAGGATCTTTGTGTTCGGATCTTTCATTTTCTATCCACAAGGTCTTGTACCATCAGGGCAGTAATGTCCCTTCTGGGCAAATTGACCGCCTGCGTTCCAGTGGTAGCATGGGCTCAGCATCACTCCAGGGTCCTCCAAAAATTAGTACTAACAGTATGGGACAGACAACAATATTCTTTAGACAAAAGAGTCATTTTGACGAATGCCATAAAAAGTTTCCTTCTTTGGTGGCTATCAGAAACTAATTTATCAAAGGGAGTAGAGTGGTTTCCAGACCCAGTAATATTAATTTTTACGGACGCCACCCTTTTAGGCTGGGGCACCCAAGTAGGGGAAACTTATTTTCAGGGGTCTTGGCCCTAGGAGGTGAAAAGACCATCTTCCAATGTCAGGGAACTTTTAGCGATATGGCAGACCCTTCAAGCATCCAAAAATCTGACTCAGGGAAACACCTCAGAATCCTGTCCGACAATGTGACAGCGGTAGCATACGTACACCATCAGGACAGAACAGATCAGGCGCTGTTACAGAACATAGCGTGAAAAATTTTCCATTGGGCAGAAAAGCATGTCCAGTCCATTTCATCACCACACCTGAAGGGGGTCCAGAATACAGCAGCAGACTTTTTGAGCCGCCGGAGGTTGGATCCAGGGCAGTGGGTCCTCTCTTCGGATGTGTTCCAGGAGTTGACTTACCATTGGGGAACCCCCAGAATAGATCTGTTTGCCACAGGATCAGCTGTTGGATCTAGATGCATTGGTTCAGGACTTAGGGCAGGAGCTAACTTATGCCTTTCCACCGTTTTCGTTAATTCCCAGGGTGTTGCAAAAGCTCCAGCGCGAAAGATGCGCATTGATCTTGATAGCACCTCTGTGGCCCAAAAGAAGCTGATTCCCGCTACTAAAGAGCTTAAGTATCAGCAACCCGATATCCCCCCGCTCACCCCCCTCCCCCCGCAGAGACCTGCTAACCCAGGGGCCCCTATGTCACCAAGGAGTGGAAACTCTGCATCTCAGGGCTTGGTTATTGAAAAGTCCCTCCTAGAGAGGGGGTTTTCCCACAGAGTGGTAGATACCCAATTTGCTAGTTGGAAAAAGACAACTATAGCATTTATTCCAAAGTGTGGAAAAAGTTCTCCTCCTGGTGCGGAGCGAGACAGCTTACAGCCTCATCTCCAAATACGAGTACAATACTGGAGTTTTTACAAGATGGATTAGACTTGGGACTGTCACCCAGCACCCTAAGGCCTCATGTACACGGGGAAAATCAGATCCGCTGCAGATTCTACATGTAGAATCTGCAGCGGGTCCCTCCTGCCCCGCGGACATGAGCGCTGAAAATAGCAATTTAAAAGCATTTACCTATCCGTAGCGGGCGGCGAAGCTCTGCTCTTCCTCACGGCCGGATCTTCATTTTCGGCCGGCGGATGAATTCCTGACGCCGGCGGCACGTCGCCGGCACGTCGTCGACGTGCCGCGCGCATGCGCCGGGCACATCCGCCGAGCCGAAGCAAGGGAGATGCGGCCGTGAGGAAGAGCAGAGCTTCGCGGGTGAGTAAATGCTTTAAATTCCTATTTTAGGTCTCCCGCGGATCCGGACGGCTTCCATAGGCTTCAATAGAAGCCCGCGGGAGCCGTCCCCGCGGGAGACCCGCATGAAAATGGAGCATGGTCCAGATTTTTTCATGCTCCATTTTTTTTAAAATCACTTTTATTGACGATCCGCGGGTATTTATCTACCCGCGGGTGGTCAATGCATCCCTATGGGGTGCGGATCCGCGCGCGGGAGATCCGCTGCGGATTTTAAATCTCATTTTGCCCGTGGACATGAGCCCTTAAGGTGCAGGTTGCAGCGCTTAGTGTTTTTCTACATGCTAGACTATCAGAGGTAAGCTGGGTTGTGAGATTTTTGAGAGCAGCCAGACGCTTAAAACCTAAAATACCCTGTTCAATTCCCCCCTGGGATCTGAACTTTGTTTTATCGGTAATGTCAGGACATTCCTATTAAATTCCTGACCTGGAAGACTACGTTCTTGGTAGTCATCACCACAGCGTGGACAGTGGGCGAGTTGCAGGCTCTGTCTATCCGATCTCTTTTTTTTTTTAGGGACACCGGTAAAAAATAGTGTTCCGGTTATCCCCTTGTTTTTTCCCAAGGTAGTTTTCTTTTTTCACAGATCTCAAAAAAATAATTATTCCGTCGTTCTCTAACAACCCAAAAATTGGAAGGATCAAGTATATCACTGCCTGGATGTGAGTAGGGCTGTATTACAGTATATCTCTTCCACGGATCAGTGGAGAGGAGACAAAAATTGTTTTTGCAGTTTCAAGGAAATAATAGGCGCAAAAATGTGGCTAAGGGCTCGATTGACAGGTGGATGTGGTGAGCCACTACGGAGGCTTATAGGGTGTCAAATAAACCAGTCCCAGGAAATCTAAAGGTTCATTCCACAAGAGCAAGGGCGTCTTCTTGGGCAGAACATGCTTCGGCTTCCCTGGACCTAATATACAGGGCCGCAGTGTGAAAAAAATCTACACACGTTTATCAAACATTATAGGTTGGATGTTCGGGCAAACGAGGACTTGGCTTTTGGACATAAACTCCTGGGTGCAGTGATCCCTCCCTGAAATGGTCCTTCTCTGGTATTTCTCAGCTGGTGCTGTCGTGGAGACGATGGGGAAAGGTAGAGCAGCCTTACCGGTAATCCTGTTTTCAGGAAGTCTTCATGGCAGCACCTGTATATTCTCCCCTGTTCAGGATTGTCTTTGGATCTTTCTTTTTAGAGTTTCCCTACAATAGGGACAGGTCTTTTCGCTTGAATACTGAGGAGGGTAGGAAGGAGGGGGGGGGGGGGCCTTTAAACTTCTCAGTATGCTTCCTGTCCTATCAGGGGAAGATAATCTCGGCTGGTGCTGTTGTGAAGACTTCCTGAAAACAGGATTACCGGTAAGGCTAATCTACCTTTTTTTTTATACATATGGTAAAAAGCGGAGGCAGGGGGAAGGAAACTTTTATTACCTTTTATTTTTTAATAATTAATAAAACTTTTTAAAAATGGTTTATAACTTTTTTTATCCTCCAGAAGGGACAAGAACTTGCGATAGTTTGATCTCTCCTGCAGTATGATGTAATACCATAGCATTACATTATACCACGATCCGACAGGCAATCTATCAAGCCATACCACAGACATGACTATATAGGCAATCTGTAATGGCAGCCCTGGGGTTTTCAGAAGGCCCATGGCTACTATGGCAATTGAACGGCACCCCAAGATCATTCGGCCAAGATCATTCAGGATTCCCAAGATCAAATCAGGGCATTTAGATGCCACTGTCAGAATTACAGATGTTGCGGGCTAGCACCTGCATTGTATGGAGTGGAATTAACCACCAATTTCCCCCAATTCAAATCCCAAACCTCCATGATATAACCATATATCATGAAGCATTAAGGGGTTAAAGGAATTATCCATGCAAATGAGTAATGGAATAATCCTCTGCCCGACCATATATTAGGACAGTAGCGACACTATGTGTCAATATCTGACCTTTTACAGGCCTTGTAACATGATTTGGGATATAAGACAAACCAGAGTACCCTAATGCAGACAGCTGTTCCGGGGTTCTCGCCCCCATCGGTGCACAGTAGGATTGTGGTTGGTTAGTACTTTGGTTGGCTTACATCACTAGTGAGGTTGCAAGGCCTGTTAGAAGGCTTGATATTGCCACATGGGCTAGCACAGTGGAGGACTATCCCATCAGTTATTTGCATAGCTTTTTCCCAGGAGGCATTGCATGGCCTATAAGACTCCCTACACTCTCATAGAGAGACATTACTGCCCTAGACTCAAAGGAATAATCCAGAGAGAGACACACCAAGTTTATTTAGTTCCAGCAGTGCCAGCACCTCTACGTCTGGGCCATTTCTGACACTCTGTCACATGGTAGAGAATGAGGCTGTCTTATAATAGTTATTGAAATAAGCCAGTCAGCCAGCCCTTTGCAATGATGTGTAGCATCTGAGCGGGTCACGCAAAGGTGGGGGAGACCACAGGGAAGCAAGAGGGCTGTCCCAGGTGGCTCTGTGATCTCTCCTGGCAATGGCGGCAAAGGTGCCTGACTCGGTCGCCGCACAGTGGCAAAAAGCATTTTACAGTCTATGAATACTAACAGTGGTTTGGCACGTGATGCCAGCACCTCTTTCAGGACTTCTAGGGTTATCGACGAAATAACTGACACGAGTCTTGGTAGCTTTGATTAGTAAACTGGAGTTACACAGTTTTACTTCAGCTTAATTTTGTATTCACAATGACAACAATGGCAGTCTTGCAGTAGTGACAGAGATATTAATTTGCAGTAAATGAAACATTGATTCACAGTTGAATTCAGTATAACACAAGTAAATCTTCAATGCTCTTCCTCTCTATTTGATTCTAGAGGTTACTCAGTAGAAGTCCCACAGTCCTAGTTATCTGTTGGGGTTGCACTGGAAGACTTATGGAAATCAAGACAGGAAGTGAAGGAGGATTGAGGAGAACAGAGAGAGAGAGTTGGAAGGCAGGTAATGAAGTTGATTTCACTTTTCCTAGCTTTGTTTTCACCAGGTCTTATGTAACTCACTGTTCAGTAGACAGGTCCTAAATAGAGATGAGCGAACCTACTCGGCCACACCCCTTTTTCGCCCGAGTGCCGCGATTTTCGAGTACTTCCGTACTCGGGCGAAAAGATTCGGGGGCGCCGTGGGTGAGTGGGGGGTTGCAGCGGTGAGTGGGGGGGAGAGGAAGAGAGAGAGGGCTCACCCCTGTTCCCCGCTGCTACCCCCCGCCCCTTGGCGCCCCCCGAATCTTTTCACCCGAGTACAGAAGTACTCGAAAATCGCGGTGCTCGATCGAGTAATTACTCGAAACGAGTATGTTCGCTCATCTCTAGTCCTAAACTTTCTCCTCCACACTGCCGTTGATTGGGAAGCTGGTAAATCTTGACTTCTCACTTCAGAATACATTATCTCTGCTTGCACTGCGGAACTCCTCCTGCACGTCCTCCGATGACAACTGCCTCCTTCCAACTCTCTGTTCTCACTCCTCCTTCACTTCCTGTCTTGACTCCCAAACTTTCTATCTACACCTCCCCCTGATATTTTCCCACTCTGTACTATCACACCATCCCCCTCCACCAACCAGTGGTAGCATAACAAGCAGCCAATAAACAACCAGCTGTTGCCAAGCAGTTAGTTTTAGCTTTGAGAAAAAAAGGGGAATTTATTTTTTCCAGTGTACAGCACCTTCTATGTCTCCTAGGAGCACATAGCTAGGTGATACAGGACAAATGACTGTGTGGCTACCCTGGAGGACCTTCTGGGCCGCTACAGATGTCAGAAACAGCAAGAGGACCATACATGACCCGTGGCAGAAGTGAACCAGAAGTGGAGGTGTCGGCACTGCTATACCTGAGCTAAACATGTATGGTCAATGTGTACAGGGTTTCTACAGAGCGAGCTCATGGGCCATGCCCCTTCCATACACGGCTGGTGTCAGCTGCCTTTTTAAATGGCCCTATCTGTGTTGGACATCCTGAATGACCTCCTGCAATAAGATCATAGAGTGCTATTCCGGTGTCAAGGCTCCCGGGACTGTCTTGTATATCTGTCTATTAAGATGTGCCTGTGGCACATGTTAATAGAATACCTGAAGAAATACAGTATAATGCAATACTATGGTACTGCAGTATACTGTATAAGCGATCAAACGATTGCAAGTTCAAGTCCTGTAAGAGGACTAAAAAACTTTTTTGAAAGTGGGGAGGAGAAAATAGAAATGAAAAAACAAAAAAAGGCTGTGCCCCCAAAGGATTAGTTCTACTGTGTGTCTGTGCAGGGGATCTGGAGCTCTGTATCAGAAAAATCTCAGACCCTTTATATCTCATTGATGCTAGATTGAAGCCTCCTGACTCCACGAGCTTTGTTCCTTGAGTTGTTTGCAGTGTTTTTAGATCCTGAGCATTTAGACATTGAAGAAAGTGAATTGGAAAACATGCTGAATTATTTACACGCTTGCTATATACAGTACATGCGAGTGGAGTATATACTTGGCCCGTTCAGGTACGAAGTGCTTCCTGAGTTCATTGATTGGCCTTGGCCTCAGTTTCCAGCTTCTTCTTCTTCCAGTCCTCTCCTTCTACTTTTATTACCATTTTGCAACTTTGAAAAGTTCTGTATGAGTATTTTGGAAGGATGAGGTGGTTAATAATTCACTCCGGACGCCACGAAGCTCTTACGGATATCGCTATATTTAGCCGCCTCAAACTTTCACATTAATCCCTGAGGGAGAACTGAATGGTTTTCTGACAAAGCATAATGTTAATCAGATTCCTTGCAGATATCTCCACTCATTAGACTTGGCAGTTAAAGGCGCAGGACGCTCAAAATACATTTTTAGGTGCTTTTAGATGGAACGTTAAAATAAAAAAAAAATCAATCAAACGAGCAAAAGTGAACGATAATCGTTCGGTCTAAACGCGAGCCAACGATGAATGGGAATCGCTCACTTTTCTAAAGACTGAGCACTGTTATATTGGCACTGTATAGCACTGTTACTCCGGTAGCATGGTGGTTGTTATTAGAGCACTCTTTGACACTATTATTTAGCCACTATGAAGCTCTTATGTAATTTTATATTATGCATTGTATGGTAATATTTGGGCACTGTATGGTAATATTTGGGCTCTGTATGGTGGTATTACTTAAGCACTGCATGGTTATAATATGCGGACACTATATAGTATTACAATGTTATTTGGGCACTGTTTGGTGCTATTATACGGCATTGTATCATGCTATTATTTAGGCATTGTGTCGTAGTTAGAGATGAGCGAGCACCAAAATGCTCGGGTGCTCGTTACTCGAGACGAACTTTTTGCGATGCTCGAGGGTTAGTTTCGACTAACAAACCCCATTGAAGTCAATGGGCGACCCGAGAATTTCTGTATATCGCCGATGCTCGCTAAGGTTTTCATTTGTGAAAATTTGGGCAATTCAAGAAAGTGATGGGAACGACACAGCAACAGATAGGGCAGGCGAGGGGCTACATGTTGGGCTGCATCTCAAGTTCCCAGGTCCCACTATTAAGCCACAATAGCGGCAAGAGTGCCCCCCCTCCCAACAACTTTTACTTCTGAAAAGCCCTCATTAGCAATGCATACCTTAGCTAAGCACCACACTACCTCCAACAAAGCACAATCACTGCCTGCATGACACTCCGCTGCCACTTCTCCTGGGTTACATGCTGCCCAACCCCCCCCCCCCATGACCCAGTGTCCACAGCGCACACCAAACTATCCCTGCCCAGCCTTCAGCTGCCCTCATGCCACGCCACCCTCATGTCTATTTATAAGTGCGTCTGCCAGAGGAAAAGCAGGCACACACTGCAGAGGGTTGGCACGGCTAGGCAGCGACCCTCTTTAAAAGGGGCGGGGCGATAGTCCACAATGCTGTACAGAAACAATGAGAAATCCAATCCTGTGCCACCTCCATCTGGAACTGCACACGTGGGCATAGCAATGGGGAACCTATGTGCCACACACTATTCATTCTGTCAAGGTGTCTGCATGCCCCAGTCAGACCGCGTTTTTTTATAAATAGTCACAGGCAGGTACAACTCCGCAATGGGAATTCCGTGTGCACCCACAGCATGGGTGGCTCCCTGGAACCCACCGGCTGTACATAAATGTATCCCATTGCAGTGCCCTGGACAGCAGAGCTAACGTCAGATTAAATGCAGGTGGGCTTCGGCCCACACTGCATGCCCCAACCTGACCGGGCTTTTTAATTCATAGACACAGGCAGGTACAACTCCCTATTGTGAAGTCCCTGTGGACCGACAGCATGGGTGGGTGCCAGGAAGCCACCGGCGGTACATAAATATATCCCATTGCATTGCCTATCACAGCTGAGGTAATGTCATGTTTAATGCAGGTGGGCTTCGGCCCACACTGCATGCCCCAGTCAGACTGGGGTTCTTTAGAAGTGGACACATGCAGTTACAACTCCCTGTGGACCCACAGCATGGGTGGCTCCCTGGAACCCTCCGGCGGTACATAAATATATCCCATTGCAGTGCCCAACACAGCTGATGTAACGTCAGCTGTAATGCAGGTGGGCTAAAAATTAATTTGATTACACTGTAGGCGAGGGCCCCCAAAAATTGGTGTACCAGCAGTACTAATGTACCTGAGAAAAATTGCCCATGCCCAACCAAGAGGGCAGGTGAAACCCATTAATCGCTTTGGTTAATGTGGCTTAATTGGTAACTAGGCCTGGAGGCAGCCCAGTAAAAATAAAAATTGGTTGAGGTGAAAGTTTCAACGCTTTAATGAGCATTGAAACGTATAAAAATTGTTTAGAAAAATTATATGAGTGAGCCTTGTGGGCCTAAGAAAAATTGCCCGTTCGGCGTGATTATGTGAGGTTTCAGGAGGAGGAGCAGGAGGAGGAGGAGGAATATTATACACAGATTGATGAAGCATAAAGGTCCCCGTTTTGGATGGTGATAGAGAACGATGCTTCCATCCGCGGGTGCAGCCTACGTATTGCTTAGGTATCGCTGCTGTCCGCTGGTGGAGAAGAGAAGTCTGGGGAAATCCAGGCTTTGTTCATCTTGATGAGTGTAAGCCTGTCGGCACTGTCGGTTGACAGGCGGGTACGCTTATCCGTGATGATTCCCCCAGCCACACTAAACACACTCTCTGACAAGACGCTAGCCGCAGGACAAGCAAGCACCTCCAGGGCATACAGCGCGGGTTCAGGCCACGTGTCCAGCTTCGACACCCAGTAGTTGTAGGGGGCAGAGGCGTCACCGAGGACGGTGCTGCAATCGGCTACGTACTCCCTCACCATCCTTTTACAGTGCTTCCGCCAACTCAGCCTTGACTGGGGACCGGTGACACAGTCTTGCTGGGGAGCCATAAAGCTGTCAAAGGCCTTAGAGAGTGTTCCCCTGCCTGCGCTGTACATGCTGCCTGATCTCTACGCCTCCCCTGCTACCTGGGCCGCGGAAATGCGCCTTCGGCCACTAGCGCTGTTGGATGGGAAGTTTACCATCAGTTTGTCCACCAGCGCCCTGTGGTATAGCATCATTCTCAAACCCCTTTCCTCTTTGGGAATGAGAGTGGAAAGGCTCTCCTTATACCGTGGGTCGAGCAGTGTGTACACCCAGTAATCCGTAGTGGCCAGAATGCGTGTAACGCAAGGGTCACGAGAAAGGCATCCTAACATGAAGTCAGCCATGTGTGCCAGGGTACCTGTACGCAACACATGGCTGTCCTCACTAGGAAGATCACTTTCAGGATCCTCCTCCTCCTCCTTCTCCTCCTCCGGCCATACACGCTGAAAGGATGACAGGCAAGCAGCATGTGTACCCTCAGCAGTGGGCCAAGCTGTCTCTTCCCCCTCCTCCTCATGCTCCTCCCCCTCCTCCTCCTCCTCCTCTGGCCATACACGCTGAAAGGATGACAGGCAAGCAGCATCTGTACCCTCAGCAGTGGGCCAAGCTGTCTCTTCCCCCTCCTCCTCATGCTCCTCCCCCTCCTCCTCCTCCTCAACGCGCTGAGATATAGACATGAGGGTGCTCTGACTATCCAGCGACATACTCTCTTCCCCCGCCTCCGTTTCCGAGTGCAAAGCGTCTGCCTTTATGCTTTGCAGGGAACTTCTCAAGAGGCATAGCAGAGGAATGGTGACGCTAATGATTGCAGCATCCCCGCTCAGCATCTGGGTAGACTCCTCAAAGTTTCCAAGGACCTGGTAGATGGCTGCCAACCAGGCCCACTCTTCTGTAAATAATTGAGGAGGCTGACTCCCACTACGCCGCCCATGTTGGAGTTGGTATTCCGCAATAGCTCTACGCTGCTCATACAGCCTGGCCAACATGTGGAGCGTAGAGTTCCTGTCAGGACAGTGTCCGGGATATGGGGTTCCCTGAGATATCCCGCAACCCCTGTCCCTGCCTACTTGCCCCCCTGGGCTAACCCCCAGGGCGACAACTGGGCGACAGTCCCTACCCTCACTAGGGAAGCGGGACACGGAAGACAAACAGACACTGAGACAAACAACGGTAGAATGGTCAGACAATCCGGGTCGGCAACAAGAGGGTACGCAGTACGGAGGGGTCAGGCAAAAACGTAGTCAAGTCCAAAAGCAGGTGTCAGAAAAGCCGAGGTCACAAGAGCAGTCAGGATAAACGCGGGTGCAGCTGGAGAACCAAACTAACACTGGCAAGGCCTGAGAGGAAAACACACCTATTTAAATGCTGTCAGCGCTCCCGCCCCAGAAGCTGATTGGGGCGGGGAGCCTGACAGCAGCAGGGCTAATCAGGGCGGTGCTGGGGACACGCCCCCAGTCTATCTGCACAGACAGTTACTAGGGAAGCCAGCCTGGTAGTCAGGACACTAGAAGCACCAGCTGCCTCCCTAGCAACCCGGCGGCGACCAGTCTTACAGCGGCCCGGGGAGATCACAAGAACCGGGGTACCTCTGCGCCGCGCTCCTGTACCCCGGGTGGCCGGACCGGTGGTGCGGGCACGGCGGCCCCGAGAGTTGCCGGTTCTGACAGTACCCCCCCTTCTACGGGGGGACACCGGACCCCCATGGCCAGGTGCGGGCTTAAGCGGGAAAGCCCTGTGGAATGCCTGGACTAGGCGTGGCGCATGAACGTCCCTGGCAGGGACCCACGTCCTATCCTCAGGGCCAAATCCTCTCCAGTGGACCAGGTACTGCAGCCCACCTCTAACCCGTCGGGCATCCACAAGCTTTTCTACTTCATACTCCAGTTCCCCCTGTACCAGAGAGGGAGGAGGCGGGTTCTGGGTGGGGAGAACTGGAGTCACATACTTCTTAAGCAAGTTCTTGTGAAAAACCTTGTGGACCTTCCAGGGGTCAGGAAGTGCCAACTTATATGACACCGGGTTGATAACCTGAGAAACCGTAAATGGGCCAATGAACCGAGGAGCAAGTTTCAGGGAGGGAACCTTAAGTCTCAGATTCTTGGATGATAATAAAACCTGCTCCCCGACCACAAAAGGTGCGGAGATAGTACGTCTTTTATTTGCGTATTTACGCAGTTTCTCTTGGGAACCCTGAAGGTTCTTACGAACCTGGGCCCAAACTGTGCACAGTTCTTCAGCGGATATGTCGGCGGCCGGATTGTTCGAGACCAAAGGAGTAGAAAGCGAGAACCGGGGATGGAACCCATAGTTACAAAAAAAAGGTGACAGTTGGGTCGACGAGTTACCATGGTTGTTAATAGCAAATTCGGCGAGAGGTAAGTAGTTGGCCCACTGATGCTGGTTATCAGAGACAAACAGTCGCAGATACTGGATGAGTTCTTGGTTCATCCGTTCCGTTTGTCCGTTACTCTCGGGATGGAAAGCGGAGGAAAAGGACAAATTAACGTTTAGATTTTTACAGAAGGCTCGCCAGAAGCGAGCGACGAACTGAACCCCTCTATCAGACACAATATCCTCGGGGATCCCATGTAACCGAACAATCTCCTTGATGAACATCTCAGACAAAAGTTTGGCGTTAGGCAACTTGCCAAGTGGAACAAAATGAGACATTTTGGAGAAACGGTCAACTATTACCCAAATGACCGTATTCCCCAGCGAGGATGGCAGATCAGTAATAAAATCCATGGACAAATGGGACCATGGCCTGGACGGAATGGGCAAGGGCAGAAGAGGCCCCTCAGGACGTCTCCTGAGGTTCTTCCCCCTTGCGCAAACCGGGCACGCGGACACAAATACCCGTACATCCTTGGCCATGTGCGGCCACCAATAGAGTCTGGCCGCTAACTCCAGAGTACCCCTGATGCCGGGGTGTCCAGCTAGGACTGAAGCATGTGTCTCCTCTAACACTTTCAATCTCAGTGACAACGGGACAAATAATTTGCCTTCCGGAAGGGCTTCAGGAGCAGATTGTTGAGCGGCGTGAATGAGAGGTGAAAGGTCGGAGGAGACAGCAGCGAGGACCACCCCAGGGGAGAGAATGCTCTCAGGTTCCGGCTCGGAAGGTTCCGGAGAACCAAAACTCCTAGACAGGGCATCAGCCTTGACATTCTTAGAACCGGGTCTATAGGTAACAACAAAATTGAACCGAGAGAAAAACAAGGCCCAGCGGGCTTGCCGAGCATTTAACCTCTTAGCGGAATCTAGATAAGTGAGGTTTTTATGGTCAGTGAGCACCGTGATCTGGTGATGGGCTCCTTCCAAAAAATGCCTCCACTCTTCGAAAGCCCACTTAATCGCCAGCAATTCCCGGTTGCCTATATCATAGTTCCGTTCGGTGGACGAAAACTTCCTAGAAAAATAGGCACACGGTCTAAGGTTGGTGAGAGTGGAGGGACCTTGGGACAGTACCGCTCCCACACCAAACTCAGAGGCATCTACCTCCACCACAAAAGGGCTGGACAGATCCGGTTGTACTAGGACAGGTGCAGAAGAGAACGCCGCCTTTAGGGTATTGAAGGCCCTCAGAGCCTCAGAAGACCAGGTCCTCACATCTGCCCCCTTTCTGGTGAGGTCCGTTAGAGGTTTAGCCACCACGGAGAAGTCTTTAATGAATTTGCGATAGTAGTTGGCGAAGCCGAGGAAGCGTTGAAGGGCTTTCAACGACCCTGGCTGGGCCCACTCCGTGATGGCCTTCACCTTTTCAGGATCCATCTGGAAGTCGCATGGCGTGATGATATACCCCAAAAATGATATCTTTTGTACCCCGAAAACACATTTCTCGAGTTTAGCAAACAGCTTGTTATGTCTGAGTCGAGCTAGCACAGTCTGAACGTGAGTATGGTGACTCGGCAGGTCGGAGGAAAAAATCAAAATGTCGTCTAGATATATAACCACGAACACCCCCATGATATCCTGAAACACTGAGTTCATGTACCCCTGAAAAATGGCGGGGGCGTTACACAATCCAAAAGGCATCACTAGGTATTCAAAATGCCCGAGGGGCGTATTGAAGGCGGTTTTCCACTCATCCCCCTCCCGAATGCGGATGAGGTTGTATGCTCCCCTGAGATCAAGTTTAGAAAACCATCGGGCACCAGCGACCTGGTTGAGGAGGTCAGGAATGAGTGGAAGAGCATACTGGTTTCGGACTGTGATTTTATTTAGCTCTCTATAGTCAATACAGGGCCGGAGACCCCCATCCTTCTCAACGAAGAAAAACCCGGCACCCACCGGGGATTCTGAGGGCCGGATGTGCCCCTTGGCCAGGCTGTCCTGGATGTAGTCCCTCATGGATTCTCTCTCTGGAACCGTAACGTTATAAATGCGGCCCTTAGGAAGTTTGGCCCCAGGAATCAAGTCTATTTTACAGTCCCATTCCCTATGGGGGGGCAGAGCTTCAGATAAATGTTTGGAGAACACGTCAGAAAACTCGGAAAGGTATTCTGGTAGGGGGCTCCCCTCGCAGGTGGAGATTCCCACCTTCACCGCACAAAGGTGGTTGGCACAGCGGGGACCCCACTTTACCAGTTCCAACGTGTCCCAATTTACTACCGGGTTGTGCTCCCGGAGCCAGGGGAGGCCTAGGACGACGTCCACAGACAAATCTCTCATCACTAGAAAGGTGCAGGTTTCCACGTGTAAGGCTCCTATAGTAAACCTTACTTCAGGGGTAACCAGATTAACCACCCCTGCTTGCAAAGGAGTGGAGTCCACTCCTGAAACCAGAATCGGAGTCTCTAAACGTAACAAAACCCCGGACAGTTGAGCAACGAAATTAAAGTTAACGAAATTAGCTGCAGCCCCAGAATCAACAAAGGCTTGCCCAGTACGGTGGAAAGCATGAAATTCTAGGGTGCAAGGCACTAACATTTTGGACAACACAGGGAGTACCTTGGCTCCTAGACAGTTCCCCCGACAACTGCCTAGGAGCGGGAGTTCCTCCTGCCGTGGCTTCTTAGCGCAGGTAGCAATGCGGTGACCCGGCTCCCCACAGTAGAAGCAGAGATTCTTCTTCAGGCGGTGTTCCCGTCGTTGCTTGGGGTTCACGGCTCCCAGCTCCATGGCCTCGGTGGTGGGAGGGTAAAAGGTCGGGTCAGTCGAAGAAGTAGACGTGGGGAGTGGGGTGGTCCGAGCGGCGTGTCTGGCCCTCAAACGTCGGTCGGCTCGAATAGCCAGCGACATGGCTTGCTCCAGGGTTCTAGGCTCTGGGTGGGCCACAAGTAGGTCTTTGAGACCCTCAGACAGACCGGTCAAAAATAAGTCTTTTAGGGCGGCATCGTTCCACCGGGATTCCGTACAATGTTGACGGAATTGGGAACAGTAGTCCTCCGCCATCTTACAACCCTGGCGCAGGGCCAGAAGTTTGGAGACTGCGTAGCCCGCCCGGTCGGGTTCGTCATAAATTTGACCCAGGGCGGAAAAAAAGGCGTCAAGGGATAGTCGGGCTGGAGAGCCAGCTGGTAGCGAGAAAGCCCAATTTTGGGGCTCTCCCCTCAGGCGGGTAATTACGATTCCCACTTTCTGGTATTCAGTACCAGAGGAGTGGGGGCGGAGATCAAAGTAGAGCTTGCAGCTCTCTCTAAATGCAAAAAACTGATCTCTCTCTCCGGAGAAGCAATCCGGAAGCGTGGCTCGAGGTTCTGACATCGTACCTGGAGCGGACGAGGGCTGCATGGGACCTGCAGCTGGCACTTGTTCCCGTGGCTGCAAGCGGGCTGTTAGGTCCTGGGCAAGGGTCGTAAGGACCTGGACCTGGTTCGCTACAGCCGCCACGGCCTCCATCGAGGGGCTCAAAGTTGCCGGGCGGATGCAAGGGTCTGACCTTAGTTCGGCCAGTGTTACTGTCAGGACAGTGTCCGGGATATGGGGTTCCCTGAGATATCCCGCAACCCCTGTCCCTGCCTACTTGCCCCCCTGGGCTAACCCCCAGGGCGACAACTGGGCGACAGTCCCTACCCTCACTAGGGAAGCGGGACACGGAAGACAAACAGACACTGAGACAAACAACGGTAGAATGGTCAGACAATCCGGGTCGGCAACAAGAGGGTACGCAGTACGGAGGGGTCAGGCAAAAACGTAGTCAAGTCCAAAAGCAGGTGTCAGAAAAGCCGAGGTCACAAGAGCAGTCAGGATAAACACGGGTGCAGCTGGAGAACCAAACTAACACTGGCAAGGCCTGAGAGGAAAACACACCTATTTAAATGCTGTCAGCGCTCCCGCCCCAGAAGCTGATTGGGGCGGGGAGCCTGACAGCAGCAGGGCTAATCAGGGCGGTGCTGGGGACACGCCCCCAGTCTATCTGCACAGACAGTTACTAGGGAAGCCAGCCTGGTAGTCAGGACACTAGAAGCACCAGCTGCCTCCCTAGCAACCCGGCGGCGACCAGTCTTACAGCGGCCCGGGGAGATCACAAGAACCGGGGTACCTCTGCGCCGCGCTCCTGTACCCCGGGTGGCCGGACCGGTGGTGCGGGCACGGCGGCCCCGAGAGTTGCCGGTTCTGACAGTTCCACTGTGTGGGCACGTCGCACAGCAATCGGTGCACTGGCAGATGAAACCGATGTTGCAGGGTCCGCAGGGTGGCAACGTCCGTCTTGGAGTTGTGGAAATGTGCGCTGACCCGGCGCACCTTTCCGAGCTGGTATGACAAGTGGGGGTAGCTTTTCAGAAAGCGCTGAACCACCAAATTAAAGACATGGGCCAGGCATGGCACGTGCGTGAGGCTGCCGAGCTGCAGAGCCGCCACCAGGTTACGGCCGTTGTCACACACGACCATGCCCGGTTGGAGGCTCAGCGGCGCAAGCCAGCGGTCGGTCTGCTCTGTCAGACCCTGCAGCAGTTCGTGGGCCATCTGACTCTTCTCTCCTAAGCTGAGTAGTTTCAGCATGGCCTGCTGACGCTTCCCAACCGCTGTGCTGCCATGCCGCGCGACACCGACTGCTGGCGACGTGCTGCTGCCGACACATCTTGATTGCGAGACAGAGGTTGCGTAGGAGGAGGAGGAGGGTGGTTTAGTGCAGGAAGCATACACCCCCGCAGATACCACCACCGAGCTGGGGCCTGCAATTCGGGGGGTGGGTAGGACGTGAGCGGTCCCAGGCTCTGACTCTGTCCCAGCCTCCACTAAATTCACCCAATGTGCCGTCAGGGAGATATAGTGGCCCTGCCCGCCTGTGCTTGTCCACGTGTCTGTTGTTAAGTGGACCTTGGCAGTAACCGCGTTGGTGAGGGCGCGTACAATGTTGCGGGAGACGTGGTCGTGCAGGCCTGGGACGGCACATCGGGAAAAGTAGTGGCGACTGGGAACCGAGTAGCGCGGCCGCCGCCGCCATCATGCTTTTGAAAGCCTCCGTTTCCACAAGCCTATACGGCAGCATCTCCAGGCTGATCAATTTGGCAATGTGCCCGTTTAACGCTTGAGCGTGCGGGTGCGTGGCGGCGTACTTGCGCTCGCGCTCAAACAGTGGCGCTAGCGACGTCTGGACGCTGCGCTGAGAGACATTGCTGGATGGGGCCGAGGACAGCGGAGGTGAGGGTGTGGGTGCAGGCCAGGAGACGGTAGTGCCTGTGTCCTGAGAGGGGGGTTGGATCTCAGTGGCAGGTTGGGGCACAGGGGGAGAGGCAGTGGTGCAAACCGGAGGCGGTGAATGGCCTTCGTCCCACCTTGTGGGGTGCTTGGCCATCATATGCCTGCGCATGCTGCTGGTGGTGCCTCCCCAGCTGATCTTGGCGCGACAAAGGTTGCACACCACTGTTCGTCGGTTGTCAGGCGTCTCTGTGAAAAACTGCCACACCGTAGAGCACCTTGACCTCTGCAGGGTGGCATGGTGCGAGGGGGCGCTTTGGGAAACAGTTTGTGGATTATTCAGTCTGGCCCTGCCTCTACCCCTGGCCACCGCACTGGCTCGGCCTGTGCCCACACCCTGACTTGGGCCTCCACGTCCTCGCCCGCGTCCACGTCCTCTAGGCCTACCCCTACCCCTCAGCATGCTGTATTACCAGTAGTGCAGAAACAGAATGCTGTAATTAAATGTGCCGCTTATTGGTCCGTGGTTGGAGGCTGACTTCGCTTACGGAATGCCAGGAAATAATTTTGCGCAAGCCTGCTGTAACACTTAGCTGGCTGCGTATGAATTTGGAGAACTACTACACCCAGCAGAGACCCAGAACACTGAGGACAGTCACAGGGAGCCCAAATAGATTTTTTTCCCAAAATTTTTTTGCAAAGGCCCACTGCCTATATTCAATCAATATGTCTTCTGTCCCTGCCTAAGCACTTTTGGCCCTGGAGTATTACTGCAGGACGCAATGCTCTGCACGGCCAATATACAAAAAAAAAAAAGTGCAACACTGCAAAAAGCAGCCTCCACAGTACTGCACACGGTTAGATGTGGCCCTAAGAAGGACCGTTGGGGTTCTTGAAGCCTAAAATACTTCTAACACTCTCCCTATAGCAGCTCCACCAAGATACCGATACCGATTTTTATACTCGGGTGACACCTGATCTCGCCAGCCACTCACTGCAGGGGGGTGGTATAGGGCTTGAACGTCGCAGGGGGAAGTTGTAATGCCTTCCCTGTCTTTCTATTGGCCAGAAAAGCGCGCTAACGTCTCAGAGATGAAAGTGAAAGTAACTCGAACACCGCGTGGTACTCGTCACGAGTAACGACCTTCTCGAACACGCTAATACTCGAACGAGCATCAAGCTCAGACGAGTACGTTCGCTCATCTCTAGTCGTAGTACTATTTAGTCAATGTATGTTGGTATTATTAGAGGACTGTATGGTAATATTATTTGGGCAATGTATGATGTAATTATTCAGCAATGTATCATGGTACTATCTGGGCATTGTTTTGTAGTACTATTTAGTCAATGTACCATGTTTTTCGCTCTATAAGACGAACCTGATGAGAAGACGCACCTCGGTTTTCGAGGAGGAAAATAGGAAAAAAATATTTTGAACTTCCCCAGTCCAGGCAGTGAGGGAGGGAGGTATTACAGGAGGAATTAAGCAGTAGTACCGCCTCGGAATGAAGTATATACTACTTGTCAACCTACCATTCAGGATCCAGGGACAGATGAGTGTAAATGTAATGGTGCTCTTATTACTTGTCACCCAGCTTTCCAGGAGCCCCCAATGACAGGTTTACTAGTGATAGCGATGTATGTGGTATAAATGTTTGCATAACTCTGCAGTTGGCATTCAGGATCCTGGAAGAGCTGAGTGACAATGTAACGATGAGTCTAGGTGCGCTCTGTGGCTTGCGCAGCCAACTTTTATTTGAGATGAACAAATATACAAACAGTTTCCTCGTGGCGAGCGGCAATTCATCTTAAACGCGTTTCCAAATGCAACAAGAGCTGATTTGCAGCAAGGTTTGACCCTTTTAGTCACTTGCGTGGCCGTGGGTGGCCTGGTTCCAATAGGACAGAGCAGGAGAGCGGTGCAGCGCAAGCACAGTGAGTCCTTCAAGTTACGTTGCGACTAATTTACGTCCTGTCTTTCTCCCCAGTTGTAGACTATGTTTTCCACTTACCTTCTGTTCTATTTGTTTCCAGAAACACTCGTTCCATCCTCGCGCCTGAAAAGGGGACCGCAGGTCGAGGGAGATGCTTAGCGTCTAGCTTCTCCTCTTCCGACCCGTGCACCACACCTCAACGTCACTAACCCTGCAGACCTGAGACCAAAGTAGCCAATCGGATTCAGCATACAATGCTTTCTCCAGCAGGGGTCGCTCTAAGTTACACCATCATAAAGGAGTTACTTATAAGCAAATTAAATGGCCATGACCCCACCCCCACTTACAGCTGTATGGTGTCATTATTAGGGCAATAAATGGTGGTATTATGTAGGCCCTGTACGGTAATATTTTGGCACTGTATGGTTGTATTATTTGAGTACTATATGGTAATAGTATGTGGACACTATGGTATAGTAATGTTATTTGAACACTATATGGTGGTAGTATGTGAGTACTATGTTAATATTATTTGAGCACTATATTGTGATATTATATTGGCACTATTATTTGGACACTATATGGTGGTAATATTCAGCTCTGTATCGTAGTGTGTTATCAGGGCACTACATGGTAGCATCATTAGGTCAGCGTATGTTAGTATTAACATTGCAGCCTCTTCTCAGGTATATGACGACATGTCACATTGGTCACATGGCCTGAGAGCAGCTCGGTCCCATTCAAGTGATTGGGAATAAGCAGCTTTACCAGGCGCAGCCACTATGTAATGTACGGCACTGTCCCTGGTAAACACTGAACTGGCCACGGTGCTCACACAAATACTGCCACCACTTAAAATAGCTGGTCTGTGAGGGTCCCAAGCTGCGGACCCCCACTGTTTTGATATTGATAACCTGTCCTAAGGATAGATTATCAATATCTTGGTCCCAGATATGAGGTCACAAACCCGGCGCTGCTGCATTAACAAACTCCACTCTGCACCATCTGAATGCAAGATATCTTATGTTCCAGATGGTCGTCTAGATGAGGCCCGGCGAGTTACAGGAGCTTCGGATCACGCGGGCGCCTGCTGGTTGTGCTCTGAGCGATCACTGATCAGGCTTGACAAGTAGGTGAGCAGAAAGTTCAGTCCGGTTAATGAAGTTCCGTCTATAAAAAGAAAAGACAAGACACGTTGCATAATACAAGACGTCCGCTCATCCAGACTCACGTAATATAATGTGATAGCAATAACATGGGCGCCGCGCACACACAGTCCACCGCCTGACCCCTTCATTCATACAGATGGAATCATTAACAGTCAGATGGATGCCCCCTGCCTAACCCCGTATATATATATACTTTGCTAAGCATGTGGCTTGTGCTTAATAAGGGAGACATTGTAAGGGCCGGGTCACGGGACATGCTTGTAATGCAAATAGATGAAGATATCGGGAGGCGGCGGCTTATAATATATGCTGTTATATAATATTGCTGTTATTATACGGCTCTACTGTAAGCTTAGATCATATGGCGCAGCAAAATAGTGTCCTGGCCGACCTTAGTGGCTTGCAGCCCATGTGGTCGCACATCATGCCGGCTACCAGCTTGTAATGAGGCATCAGGAGGATTTAGGCTGCTGCTATCTTTCCCCTTAGTTCAGCCTGGCTGGATGATCTTCTTCCTTCATCCAGCTTGTCCTTCTCTTGACTCTCTCTCCTCCCCTCTGGCTCCAAGTAGCTCTTGTTCGCCCATTGACACCTGAACACAATTGCTTAGTTCTGCGGAATAAGTTGGGGCTATACAAATAACGACGATTATTATTATTCTGCTACTGTATTTACTGTATGTACTGACCTTGGTTCTAGTGCTGTATTTATGTTATGAGCTTGGTTCTAGTGCTGTATTTCTGTTATGAGCTTGGTCCTAGTGCTGTATTTATGTTATGAGCTTGGTTCTAGCGCTGTATTTATGTTATGAGCTGGGTTCTAGCACTGTATTTATATTATGAGCTTGGTTTTAGCGCTGTATTTATGTTATGAGCTTGGTTCTAGTGCTGTATTTATAATATGAACTTGGTTTTAGCGCTGTATTTATGTTATGAGCTTGGTTCTAGTGCTGTATTTATAATATGAGCTTGGTTTTAGCGCTGTATTTATGTTATGAGCTTGGTTATAGCGCTGTATTTATGTTATGAGCTTCGTTCTAGTGCTATATTTATGTTATGAGCTTGGTCCTAGTGCTATATTTATGTTATGAGCTTGGTTCTAGCACTGTATTTATATTATGAGCTTGGTTTTAGTGCTGTATTTATGTTATGAGCTTGGTCCTAGTGCTATATTTATGTTATGAGCTTGGTCCTAGTGCTATATTTATGTTATGTGCTTGGTCCTAGTGCTATATTTATGTTGTGAGCTTGGTTCTAGAGCTATATTTATGTTATGAGCTTGGTCCTAGTGCTATATTTATGTTATGAGCTTGGTCCTTGTGCTATATTTATGTTATGAGCTTGGATCTAGCGCTGTATTTATGTTATGAGCTTGGTTCTAGCATTGTATTTATTTTATGAGCTTGGTTTTAGCGCTGTATTTATGTCATGAGCTTGGTTATAGCGCTGTATTTATGTTATGAGCTTGGTTCTAGCACTGTATTCATATTATCAGCTTGCTTTTAGCACTGTATATATGTTATGAGCTTGGTCCTAGTGCTATATTTATGTTATAAGCTTGGTTCTAGTGCTGTATTTATGTTATGAGCTTGGTTCTAGCACTGTATTTATATTATGAGCTTGGTTTTAGCTCTGTATTTATGTTATGAGCTTGGTTCTAGCGCTGTATTTATGTTATAAGCTTGGTTCTAGCACTGTAATCATGTTATGAGCTTGGACCTAGTGCTATATTTATGTTATGAGCTTGGTTCTAGCGCTGTATTTATGTTATGAGCTCGGTCCTAGCACTGTATTTATGTTATGAGCTTGGTTCTAGCACTGTATTTATGGTATGAGCTTGGTTCTAGCGCTGTATTTATGGTATGAGCTTGCTTCTAGCGCTGTATTTATGGTATGGGCTTGCTTCTAGCGCTTTTTTTATGGTATGAGCTTGCTTCTAGTGCTGTATTTATGGTATGAGCTTGCTTCTAGCGCTGTATTTATGGTATGAGCTTGCTTCTAGCGCTGTGTTTATGGTATGAGCTTGGTTCTAGCACTGTATTTATGGTATAAGCTTATTCTTGCGCTGTATTTATGGTATAACCTTGTTCTAGCGCTTTATGTATGCTATGAGCTTGTGTCACACCGTACCGCCGCTGCTCACCTTACTCACCTGCTGCTGTGGCTGTGGTCAGTCATCACTGTTTTCATGCTCTGCACGCCTCTCCTCTACTCGCTCCCAGGCTCCTGCTCATAGGGTCCAGAACACTCCTGCCCAGCTTCTTAAAGAGTCTGTGCACAGTCCCATTACTCATCCCCCTCCAATCTGGTTCCTGCACTTACTATATTAGGCATCCAGCCCCTAGGGTGGGTGCCTAAGCAATTAGGTCACATTCCTGCCAGATGTGGAGAAGATCTTGCTTGTGTTCCTTGTTCCGACCCTCTGCCTGTATTTGATTTTCTGACCTCTGTATGCCTTGACTTCACCTCTGTATAATGCAACCTGCTTTGTGTGCTGCCTACCCTGACTTAAAGGCTGTCTGTTCACTATACTGTATCAGTTCAGACCTTCAGGTACCATGCCTTGGTCCATGCAGCATCAGCTCTACAAACCCCGACAGTGCTCTATGACACCAACGCAAGGTGGTGCTTTTAGGGTACATTTATATGGGTGAGCGTGATATTGGTCTGAGTATCGCACTTGTACAAATGGGATTTTCTATGTGAGTGCGATGTGATTTAAGAGAAAATGACAAGATTTCTGTGGATTTGTAGAAAGATAGAACATGATGTGACTTTTCGATCTCGCAGCATCACTATCAGAGAATAATCGCCATGTAAGTAGACCCATTGTAAATAATGT
The DNA here is from genome assembly GCF_035609145.1 of Eleutherodactylus coqui. Taxonomy (NCBI): domain Eukaryota; kingdom Metazoa; phylum Chordata; class Amphibia; order Anura; family Eleutherodactylidae; genus Eleutherodactylus; species Eleutherodactylus coqui. The sequence goes on from NC_089837.1 coordinate 43,682,573, forward strand.
CTTCAATTTTGTATGTCTCGCAACGCGCAAAACTCATGTGATAAAGTCGCCCATTAGAATGCACCCTAAAACTGATTTTAAAAAAGCCCCAATGCAATATGTGCCATTTACAGTACTGGTGTCTTCCTATGTAGCCAAGGGGGCTTTTGCCCATCCCTTAGGCACAAGGACCCAAGTGCAATGGCAACCTCTACACCCACTATAGCTACACCCCATTTACAACAAGGAAAATGATCTTGTCTCTTACTGTGGATGGAAAGGCTATTGCCCAGGACACGTCTGTGGCTTCTTATGGATCCTGTGGCTAGTATGTGGGCATGTGCCCGGTTATAGGGTAGATGAGGACAGGCAGGAGAAAGGCGGCTTTAGTGAGTACATGAAACCTTTCACCTAATATGTAAATGCTGAACATTCACTGGGATTACCTTCCATTAAGTACAGGAGCTCTGCGAGGTGCAGATGGCGTCTGGGTTATCCCGATGACAGCGAGCTCGGTCTGTGTGGATTATCATTATCCCATTATTCGCTACTAAGTGATCTCCGAATCTGCTGCTGATCCAGTGTATACAGTTACAATAAAGGGATTTGCTTCTTACTATTCTGTGGGACGTTGAGGTAAGTTTGGAAGAGAATTACAATGAGTTCAGTGGAAAAGAGGAGACTAGCACGGTCCCGGGAGTAGTATATTCAATGGGGCTTATCGCTGGAGTGCCTACAGAAGGCACACTCTCAGATCCTGAGAAGGAGACGTACGAGCACCACTAAAACCATTCTTGTGAAGTCATAGTTGAAAGGGCTTAGAAGAAGATGTGAAGAGTTGTACCGATGTTGACCACAGTCAAGCAAATTGCAGCCAAATACAGCGCTGGTACAGCAAGACCATAGGAGAGTAGACGCTGTGGGACCTTGGACACCTCTAGTTGATCTGTTGGGTTGTCCCAAAAGTTCTTAGCCTAAATATGAAAGAAATGTTTTAATTTTTACTTTTCATTTATTTTTCAACATAGGCCCCTGAAATCTTGACATACTTTGGCCATCGGGATTCCAAGGCTAAGATACCGGTGGCATAGAAGTTTTTGTCTAAGCATTGCAAAACTTGCTCCACCGCATAAATGACGTCATCAACTTTCTTGAAATGCATCCATTCCAGCATATTTTTTTTTAGATTTGGGAAGAGATGAAAGTCTGAGGGTGCCAAAACAGGAGAGTAGGGTGGGGGCAGCATGATTTCGTAGACACACTCATGAATGGCAACCACAGCAATAACGGATTCATGGCTGGGCGCATTGTCCTGGTGGAAGAGGATGCCTTCTGACAACTTTCCGCGTCGCTTTTGCTTGATCTCCTCATGCAATTGCCTCAAGAGGTTGGCGTAGTATGCCCCTGTCACAGTTTGCCCTTTTGGATGGTATTCACACCCACAGAGTCCCAAAAAAACATTGCCTTGACCTTCCCAGCTAAGGGCACTGAATTGGCCTCATTTTAGTAGGGAGGTGAGGGGTGTTGCCATTGCATGGAACCCTGTTTGGAGTGGTAGAACACTTCTGTATCAGCTCAAGATTCTCCTTTGATATATTGCACCTCCTCATCTTCTGATAAACAGTCAAAAGTTTTGAAACCCATCTCTCTGAAAACTTCTTCATGGGGTCAGTGAGACAGCAATCAACAGTTGTCAAAGGCAAGCCCACAGCCTCAGCAATCTTCGGTCATTCGTGACAATTTTGTGGATTTTCTACACATTTTCTGATGAAGCCGCATCAACCGGTCATCCAGGGCGGGGGTCATTTTCAATGCTGTTTCTCCCCGTCTTGAATTCCGCCACCCAGTTTTCTACTGTTGTATATGAAGGAGCATGGTTCCCAAGTGTTGCCACCATGTCATTATGGATGTCTTTCAGTGATAAATAGAGATGAGCGAGCATACTCGCTAAGGCAAACTACTCGAGCGAGTAGTGCCTTATGCGAGTACCTGCCCGCTCGTCTCTAAAGATTCGGGTGCCGGCGGGGAGTGGCGGGGGAGAGCAGGGAGGAACGGGGGGGAGATCTCTCTCTCACTCTCTCCCCCCTTTTCCCCCCTGCTCACTCCCGCAACTCACCGCTCTCCCCCGCCGGCACCCGAATCTTTAGAGACGAGGGGGCAGGTACTCGCATAAGGCACTACTCGCTCGAGTAGTTTGCCTTAGCGAGTACGCTTGCTCATCTCTAGCTAAACCTTTTAATTACAACTTGTTTGAATTTTTTCATTTTTCAGATTATTTGACATTCCAATCTTTAATTATTTATGAAGTAAAAGACCAACTTTCAGCAAGATACTTCATATTCCTTTCTCAAAGGTTTCAAAGAATATACGAAAAATGTCATGATTATACGTCAATTACAACATAGGCAAGCTAAGAACATTTCGGATGGCCCTCGCATAGCATTTCATCCTAAACGCACTCCTGCCACCAACCCATTGGCCAATCCTATGGTATAAGACTGTCATAACCCAACTTAAGAAGTACATGATGTGACTAAGAAAACAGGAAGTGTCCTTGGCATGAACCTCGGAAAGAATGTAACTTCACTGTGATCCCAATCAACGTGATTGTATAAAGATATAAACAGTAAGACTCCATGTAATCATCCACGTCGCATAGTCAAAACAGCCATGCGTCTGCCGAGGTCTGATCTCTCCAAGCGCAACAGATTGTTTATCAGCAAGTGTCAGACAGTGACGTTGACAGAGTCCATACAGGGTTTCTATTATTATCGTTTGTCATTGTAGATACATGATACATGGGGCAAAACACATGCGTAGCAGTCTTAAGTCTTCTAGGAGAGTGCAGGCGACAGTCTCCACAATCTCGTACTTCTGGGCCTATTGCCTGAATGCATACAGACTGGAGGACTTCAGGAAGTCCTTCATCAGCCTCCAAACTCATTAACGCTGACCCAAGAATGAAGTCTTTAAAGTAACCTTCTGGTTTCACGACAAAATTCTGTCCCGGTACTGTTGTTTGATCATTCAGTGTCATGGAGGTCAACGGAGAAGACCAAGACATTGAATGCACTCATGCCCGACTATTTTTTCCTTTGAAGAGTAAGATGAGGGAGGTCAGTGTCAGTGATCGGCTCTCCATTGGCAACATCTATACAGGGGGATGCGGAAATAGAGGCGCCACTGTGACATAGAGTCCACTCAGGAGTAGAAGAACGAGGAAGGGTTAAGATAATGAAAAAACAAAAAAGGCAGAAAGAGCTTGAGGAAAATCCTCCGTAAAGTAATCAATAACAAAATAAGAAAAACTTACTTTACCAGGGAGGGGCGGAGGTCACGAACGGACCCCGTCAACTCTCTGTATCCAGAAGTGCAATGATCCATGTCGGTGATCCAGAGGACAGGAATGTGCAGTTCAGATGAACAATTATTGTCAGGTTTTATTTGGAAGTGCAGAACAATGACAATTACTTGTGGGCTAAAATAATAAAACGTGATATAAAAAGAAATTAAAAGAACATAAAATAAATGGACTAACAACAATAAAAATGAAATAAAAACAAAGTATATAATGCAACGCGTTTTGGGGGTTTGGGATAAATCACTTCCCCTTTCTCAAGCATGTAAGAGCCCACATATCAAACTGATATAGTAGCCGTAATCTTGGCCTGTCATGAGTTGGTGGTAAAATCGGCATGCCGATGCGACTGGGAGTGTCACACGGCCGGAAGTAGGTGTTTGTTCCAGCGGGACGAAGTCTAGCTCAGTGGTTCCAAGCTTTTTCAGCCATGGAGCTCTTTTTGAAGCAAAAGTTTTTTGTGGAGCCCCAAAGCGAGACAGAAGGTGTGGTCAAGGGAGGGATTAGGGGCGTGGCTTGTCACAACATATGATTTTTACCTCTGTCATAAAAAGGACAATGCCTTTAAAAGAAAAAAAACAGGGAGGAACACTGGAGCACTGGATATAAAAAAATAACATGCTACAGAATTAAATCCCGCGCCACATATCAATATTCGCACTGGTTTTGTGCAGATTTTTTCCACAGTATGTGGATGAGATTTTTCAAATCTCATCCACTTTGCGGCTACAGCTACTGTAAATTCCACAGCAAATCCACCCGTGTAGTAATAGTGCCACTCTATACTTGTGACCCCAGTAGTAATAGTGTCCCTTATATTAGTGGCCCCAGTAGTAATAGTGTCCCTTATATTGGTGGCCCCAGTAGTAATAGTGTCCCTTATATTGGTGGCCCCAGTAGTAATAGTGTCCCCTATATTGGTGGCCCCAGTAGTAATAGTGACCCCCTATTTTGATGGCCCCAGTAGTAAAAGCGTTCCCTATATTGGTGGCTCCAGTAGTAATAGCGTCCCCTATAGTGGTGGCCCCAGTAGTAATAGTGACCCTCTATATTGGTAGCTCCAGTAGTAATAGCATTCCCTATATTGGCCCCAGTAGTAATATTGGTGACCCACTGCAGGGGTGAAGGGAATCCCCACCACGGCTGTTACAGCCGTGGCAGAGGATCACAGTTTTCCCATTGCTCTCAATGGGGCCGGCGCTGCTGTAGAGATGCTTGCCTGCCACGCTGCCAGTGTGCTGTCAGCAGTGTGGTATCAGAATCAGAAGCCAGGTTGCACTAACAGTGGGAGGCCTACGGAGCAGGTGAGGGGGAGTGCTGCATAGTATGAAATCAGCAGTGGATACATGTCCAACTTCCAGTCAAAATACTTAACATTAGTGGTTTTTTTTGGATGAACAAATGCTGCAGAATTTGCGCCCTGCCTTTTTTTTGAAGCGGCACTGTACTTTTTATAACAGCAGAGGTAAAATTATGCATCGTGATAAGCCCCGCCCATGACCACACCCCTTTGTCTCGGCTTGGACCCTGGGAAAATCTGGTCACCTTGGATAACTGACAGACACATCACCCTCTCCACAGTCAATGTGGATCAACCTGACTTCTACACATCCATAGCTGATCCCCTTCTTAGTCAGCACGTCGCCAAGTTTTAGTCACATATGACTGAGCATAGATTTATATCAAAAACCACACTGTGCCTTTAAGGTGCCGTTGCTGCTGCTGCTCTTCTTCTCCAGCTTCTGCCATGTCTTCTCCTTTTCTTTCTCCCTGAAAGAACATTTTATAAGGCAAAAGAAAAAAGGTGTAGCTTTACAACTGCTCCTTGGAGAAGGCCCTGTAGTGGCCCAGTACATGCTTTCCTTGCCCCCTCCATAATGTCATACATGTCATGTCTTGTGTTGATGCACTGTGCAAAATGTCTTGTCATTCTGTTATGTGTATTGCACAACTGCAGTAAGTGATGGGTTAATGTCTGTAAAATATGAGCTGTCTGCCTGTAAATGTATCAGAGTATAAATGTGTGTGCTTGAGAGCGGGAAAAGGGCTTCCATCTTGGTCTTCCACCTAACACAGAGACACATGGGGGCGCCTTCAGCCCTCTTGTGTTGAAGATGGAAGAAGAGGAGAGGTTTCCCGGAATGCGTGTCTTCAATAAATTGTAAGTGAGCCCCAAGGAGAGAGAGTGAGCAAGTCTAGTCTGTCAAGGCCTAGTGGACAGGTACGCACTCGTTTGTTTTACACACCAATGTGTTCTGAGGTCTTGGACAGCCGGTGGAGGAACTGTTCTGTCAGAGAGTCTGTGGAGTGACCCTACCCCTATTCTTCTCTGGTGTGTTCCCTGTCCAGGAGCGGTACCTGACAGATAACTTGGACTGCAGGACCAGTGTAATCCGGAGTTTCCTCCCTGACCTCAAATCCTCTGTCTTACCTGCACCAGTGTATCATTTGAATTTATACCTTGTATTACCAAAGTTTAGTTATTTCCAGGTCCTGACCGTTCCCGGAGACCTGAGGAACTTAAACTGTCTGTCATTTATTTTCCCCACCGATGGCCATGCTGGGGGGTAACTGAATGGTGGCTTCACATGTGACAAATGCCTCTACACCTGTTACCCTGTTTATTGGGCATCACTATGCTGGGGGTGTCCAAAAGAGGCCCAGCGCTGCCCTGGCCTTGGCCACATGTGTCCCTCCGGGAGGGAGCCTGGTGAGTGCCGCCGTGACAAGCCAACACTTTACCCTCCCAGCTCCTTAGCGTATGTCATGTGTCTGGGGTTACCCTACGGGACGCTGCAGCCCGCGCTTCAGTATTGTCTTCACCTGGCAGAATTTCTTCCTGTAAAATTGATGACACTGGTTATAACACAAGCAGCACCTGCTGTCCTACGTGGCATCATTTGTGATCTAAAAAAACTTATGTGGGCCTTCTTTTGTTTTGAGTGACACCCGTGTGTTGCGATTGACTCCTACACCATTGTACACTATTTTGGCCAATTTTGGGGAGGAGCAGAGAGTTCCCCAGAGGTGTGGCTGTATTTCTACGCAATTTGGTGAGTCTTGGCTACATTGGGAACCTTCTAGAGGGCAATTTTTATTCCCATTGACTTTAATAGGATTCGGAATCGAGGGGACAGTATTACTAAATGGGGCCACTAGGCGGATAATATAAGATGAGGCCATAGTGGGCCATTACTTACTAAGTGGGGCCACTATTACTGAGTGCGGTTACTGAATTGTTCATTGCGGGTAGTGGCAGGATGGGAAGAGGGTACAGAGACAAGTCATGCCTGGTCATGGGTCCAGATAGAGAAGAAAAATGCCATCAATCACAGGAGATGTAATCTATGATCACTGGAGGGAAGTACACCGTAATCATTAGCACTGTGTAGAACTCATGTCTAATTATTACTTAGAGGTATTGTAGTACTGTGAGGAGGTCACTGAGGGGCACTACTACTGTGAGGAGGGGCACTACTACTGTGAGGCGGGTCACTGAGGGGCACTACTACTGTGAGGGGGGGTCACTGAGGGGCACTACTACTGTGAGGGGGGTCACTGAGGGGCACTACTACTGTGAGAGGGTTTCCAAGGAAAACTATAACTCTGAGGGAGTAACTAATGGGTACATAGGGTGTTGTTTAGCATAAAAGAGGCAGAGCCTAGCAAAATAATTTGCTTTGGCCTTCCCCCATAATTTAAGACTCATCCCAATAATTCATACTCCAGCGCAGAACCCCCTTCTACTAGTTTTACCCCCCAAAGCTGCATTAAAACTAGTTCTGTGAGGGACAAGGAGCACTGCAATGGATTACATTTTTTAAACTCACCCCTATTAGCTGGTAATTTGCCCATAAATTTTCCGGCAATCGTTCTTCTGTTGGCTCCCTTTCTTCCGCTTTACCTATGTAATGCATATTTATTTTCTCCGGCCCAATGCTGCCCCCTCTCTGGACTGCAACGTTAAAGTGGGTCCGGCTCGCCACATTATGGTGTCTACTGTGTATACTCTGTACTATAGGACTTTTTCGAATCAGCGGTCCTATCAGATGAAACTGCTGGTCACTGCCGCTCACTCATATAACCCGGCGGCACCACATGCCGATCCCTCATCTGCGCCTCCATCGCGGTCCGAGCGCTAAAGACATGGAAGAGGAGTTGGGCTCTGATGCTGCCGGATTGGTTCCACCAAAACCAATGCCCGTGCAAATACACGTGCACTCATTTGCACCCGGCCTTCATGAGTCATCCTCATCATCTTTGAGGAGGAGCCAGCAGAGGTAACTAATATTGACCAATAGGCCAGGCTCATACAGGTGTATTGACATTGTGCGTGCAACATGTGATGCCAATAGCCCAAGGATTTCTATTGGACCACACAGCTGCATTCTTTTCGTGCGTGTATTACTCATGCGTACAAAATTGAGACCTGTCCTATTTCAGCACGTATTACGCACCCATTCACGCCAAAACAGTGTACGGGAACACACAAAACGTGTGTTCTGGCACGGAGCCAGAACACGCGTCATTGAGTACTTTTTGCGTGCTCATGAGCGGGCCGCAGGTAAACACGGCTGTGTGAGCCCGGCCAGACCTATGGGATTAATGCGGTAGGTAACGGACAATTTAGAAAAAAATGGGCTCTAAAACATAGGGTCAATCCTTGCAAATTCGAAATTCATGGCAGCTCTGCATGCTGGGAAATCAAGACCTCCAGGACAGAAGTGACTCCCTTCTTCATCCTCAGACGTTACATTGTCTTCCTCTCTCCTTGAAGGACTTTTCATTCCTTTTTGTTACAAACATAAATCCAGCCCATTGTGTGGCTCCTGGGGCCCCGAGGCGGGGGATGGGGGCTTCCCTTCTACTTTATCCCACTGCTTTGTGACTGAAGAATGACGCCATTCAGGCTTATTTGCGAAAAATAAAGCTGGCTCGTAACATTTCCCATAACCATGCAAAGTATCTCCGGACGGCGGCAGCTGCTATTCACAGTGAGTAAGATGTAGAGCTTGGCATCTCCTGTAGGGTCAATGGACCTGAAACCGCAGAATTACCATTTCTTTAATGTATAAAGTGCAGCCGTTCACCGGGGCCTACTGCACTATTCAGCCAGAGCAACCTGTTTCATGAATATAATGAAAGAATTTCAGTGGGAACTGACACAGTAAGAGAAGTACAAGAAAGGGAGCAGGTGGATTTAATTCTGTAGAACAATGGACCTTTGGAAAGCTGAGTTACAATCCCTATGGGCACTATAATGGCATCTATCTATCTACCTATCTACACTCCTTTTCAAAACACTCCGGCCCCCTGATAGGCCAAATTAACCATGCAGTTCCATCTCAGGCAGACAAGTAAATGCTGAGAGTTGTGGAGTGATTAGATGAACGGTCTTGTCACCGGAGGCCCTAAAAGTGGTTCCCCCCTTGGCCTATAAGAGGCTCTCGGAGGCCCCTTGTGTGTAGTGACCTCTTCTTCCACTTGTAGAGCTTGTTGACCACTTGACGCCTCTACGACACAGAGAAGAGATTTCACCCTGTTACCAGAGTCTGAGAGGGGCGCATTTTTGGGATGGGAGAAGCTGGATGGTCATAGCGACGAATTGTCTCCCACCAATCATTCTGACCAAACTGTTAGGGGGTGTTGGAACCAGTGGATGTGTGAGGACAAGCAAGGTGACCGGGCTCAGGCCCCCCGACAGACCACCAGAAGAGAGGAGTGTCAGATTGTCCGGCAAGCACCACAGCTCCATCTCTTTCATTTTCCTCCATCCAGAGATAGGTGACGCAATTGTTACACCCCTGTGTCTGTCGGAACCATTTCCAGGTGCTTGGCTGAAAAACATTTGGTTTCATGTGTTCGGCCTTTGACACCCACCGTCATCTCCATTTGTAGTGGTGTCTCGAACAATGAAACTGGACGCTACGGAGAAGAACCAAGTTGTCTTCAGAGACGAATCCAGGTTTAATTTGGCCACTGATAACAGACATGTTTGTGTCTGGAAACCTTGGGGTGAGCGCCTCAATCCTGGCTTTGCTGTGGAGCGGCACACTGTCCTCACTGCTGGTGTGAAGGTCTGGGGGGCCATCATATACAACAGCTGGTCACCCCCAGTAGTGGTACAAGGGACAATGATGGCTCAGTGATATGTTCAGGACATCCTGCAGCCAAGGAGGTCACAAGAATGTCCCGACAACATTGTCACATTTGTGTAGTGGCCTGGTCGCCAGATTTATCACTAATAGAACATGTATGGACCATCTGGGATGCCAACTTCCACAGCCTATGAGTTTGCACTATCTAGAGGTTCAGTTATAGAAAATGTGGAGCGATATACCGCAGGATACCATACAAAACCAGTATGCCTCCAAGCCCACATCTTATATCCAAGCTAGAGGCAGTACAACAGGGTACTAGAGCCTCTATGCCCACCCGTATCACATCTTGTATACAAGCTAGAGGTGGTACAACAGGGTACTAGAGCCTCCATGCCTGGCTGTATCACATCTTGTATCCAAGCTAGAGGTGGTACAACAGGGTACTAGAGCCTCCATGCCTGCCCATATCACATCTTGTATCAAAGCTAAAGGCTGGACAACAGGGTACAAGAGCCTCCATGCCCGTCCATATCACAAATCTTGTATTCAAGCTACAGGCGGTACAATAGGGTACTAGAGCCTCCAAGCCTGCCTGTCTCATAATCTGTATCCAAACTAGAGGCGGTACAACGAGGTACTAGACTACAGCCTCCATGGCTAACCATATCACATCTTGTATCCAAGTTAGAGGCAGTACAACATGGTACTAGAGCCTTCATACCCCCGTATCACATCTTGTATCCAAGCTAGAGGCGGTACAACATGGTACTAGAGCCTTCATGCCCCCTGTGTCAAATCCTGTATCCAATCTAGTGGTGGTACAACAAGGTACTAGAGCCTCAGTGTCTGCCCGTATCACATCTTGGATCCAAGCTAAAGGCGGTACAACAGGGTACTAGAGCCTTCATGCCCACCTGTATCACATCTTGTATCCAAGCTAGAGGTAGTACAATAGGGTACTAGAGCCTCCATGCCCGCCCATATCACATCCTGTATCCAAGCTAGAGGCAGTACAAAAGGGTAGTAGAGCCTCCATGCCCCCCATATCACATCTTGTATCCAAGCTAGAGGCGGTACAACAGGCTACTAGAGCCTCTATGCCCGCTGGTATCACATCCTGTATCCAAGCTAGAGGCGGTACAATAGGGTACTAGAGCGTCCATGCCCGCCCGTATCGCATCTTGTATCCAAGCTAGAGGAGGTAAAACAGGGTACTAGAGGCTCTATGCCTGCTGATATGACATCTTGTATCCAAGCTAGAGGTGGTACAACAGGATACTAGAGCCTCCATGCCCGCCCAGATCACTCTTGTATCCAAGCTAAAGGCTGTACAAAAGGGTAGTAGAGCCTCCATGCCCCCCGTATCACATCTTGTATCCAAGCGAGAGGCGGTACAACAGGGTACTAGAGCCTCCATGCCCGCCCATATCACATCTTGTATCCAAGCTAGAGGTGGTACAACAGGGAACTAGAGCCTCCATGCCTGCCTGTATCACATCCTGTATCCAAGCTAGAGGCGCCCCAATACTTACTTTTATAAACGTTACAATCACATATATAAAGTTTCATTCAATTCCGACAACTATTTCTGGCAAAGGGATGTTTTTTGACAATTAATGTATTCTATCTATCTATCTATCTCATATCTATCTATCTCACATCTATCTATCTATCTCACATCTATCTATCTATCTCATATCTATCTATCTATCTATCTATCTATTTCATATCTATCTATCTATCTATCTGTCCCATATCTATCTATCTATCTCATATCTATCTATCTCCTATCTATCTATCTATCTCATATCTATCTATCTCATATCTATATCTATCTCATATCTATCTATCTATCTATCTCATATCTATCTATCTCCTATCTATCTATCTATCTATCTATCTATCTCATATCTATCTATCTATCTCTATCTATCTCATATCTATCTCATATCTATCTATCTCCTATCTATCTATCTATCTATCTATCTATCTCCTATCTATCTATCTATCTATCTCCTATCTATCTATATCTATCTATCTATCTATCTATCTATCTATCTATCTATCTATCTATCTATCTATCTATCTATCTATCTATCTATCTCATATCTATCTCATATATATCTCATATATATATATCTATCTCATATCTATCTATCTCCTATCTATCTCCTATCTATCTATCTATCTATCTATCTATCTATCTATCTATCTCATATCTATCTCATATCTATATCTATCTCATATCTATCTATCTATCTATCTATCTATCTATCTATCTATCTATCTATCTATCTATCTATCTCCTATCTATCTATCTCATATCTATCTCATATAAAATCTCATATCTATATCTATCTCATATCTATCTATCTATCTATCTCTTATCTATCTATCTATCTACCTATCTATCTATCTATCTCCTGTCTATCTATCTCACATCTATCTATTTCATATCTATCTATCATCCATCTATCTATCTATCTATCTATCTATCTCTCTCATATCTATCTCATATCTATCTATCTCATATCTATCTATCTATCTCATATCTATTTATCTATCTATTTCATATCTATCTATCTATCTATCTATCTATCTATCTATCTATCTATCTATCTATCTATCTATCTATCTATCCATCTCATCTCTCTCATCTCTCTCATCTCTATCTATCTATCTCTCTCTCTCATATCTATCTATCTACCGTATCTATCTATCTATCATACATGCTCTGTGTACTTGTGTCATGATTATGCAGATTGTTGACAAATCCCTATATTCCACACACTGTGTCTGTCCTCTCTCTGAACAGAGCCTATAAAGTTGTTCATCCTGACAATTTTGGTAATGAATAGAATGCTAAACTGACAATAAAGACTGACACACAGCCCCAGCACTGAGGAAAAAAAGATGAAAGGCAGATATTACTGCAAACAATACAGAACTATATGCTATTAAGAGCCTATGGAATGCTCTATGACTCCCTATAGGCTCTGCTATGGTGTCTACTAGTGATTCTCACCCTAAGAATTACTAGTGTAAGAGACCAGGATATTGGAGAAAGTTCAATAAACTTACAAGGGTGTACATAAAGTGAAAATGGGACTGCACGACAATATGGCACACAACTTGCTGACAGGTGTGGCGCTGTTCTTCAGTCGTTCTGTTTTCTCTTCCCGGACGACTCCTTTAAGGCAATCACGTATTCATCGCTTGTTATTTTCCAGTGTAACAAGTTCCTATTATTTTCATTGTGAGTCAAACATTTCTGGATACAAACCTTGTGATTTATGGCCATGATGCTGGAAGTAATATCTAAGACGTCCATCTCTTGTAGCAATAAATAATATCAATAAGGAGGGAGTGTGGGGGGGAAGGTGGGGGTTGGTATCGCGCCAAAAATGCCACCCATGGACCCGCAGCAGGAAATAACCTCACATCGTGATTAATCGTTCAAGAAGATACTTGTTCTGGGTGTTTGGGCCAAACCAAAAGTTTGCAGTCTGCATTTTGCAACCTCTTATACATTGTATCCAGCAGTAGACGTATGAACAATGCTGGCGGTGGAGTGTGTATACAGGATTATGTTACCTGCGGATACAGTGACACAATGGGCGCCCAGTAGTCGATTTCTCAAGGACTTTGTGTCATTCTCAACTTCTCAGGTTACAATAATGTTCGGTCTGTCTTGATCTGACTTCTTCATATATAAAAGCTGCAGACAATGGGTCCAAATCAAAAGCGGGGCAACAATGGCGGATGCTCAGCCAGACAAGATCAATGTATCGCTACACTGATCAGTCTTGACATTAAAACCATGGACAGGGGAAGTGAAGAACAATGGTGCCTGTCATGGGGAAGGGATATATCAGGTAGTAAGTGATCAGTGAGGTCTTAAAGGTAATGTTGAGAGTGTATAAATCAGGGAAAATGTAAGAATGTGACAAAGTGTAGGGACATGTGTAGACGTCTGGGCCAGAACATCTCCAGAACGGACGGTCTTGTGGGGTGTTCCTGGTATGTAGTGGTTAGTACCTACCAAAAGTGTTCCAAGGAAGGATGAATGGTGACAGGAGGGTGCAAATAGAGCTCTGGTACCAGGCCCCGTGTACCCCCTATGTTAATGGAGTCCTGGGGCAGTATTAATTATGGGGACAGAAAAGGCAGCGTTATGAAATATGGGGGTAGAATCGGTGAGATTATTAACTACGGGGGCGATAATAGCAGCCTTCTCTATTATAGGGTCAGAAAGAATGATGGCATTATTTATTATGGGTGCAGAAGAGCGGCATTACTTATAAGTGGGGCACGAAAGCCAACATTATTATCTATAGGGCAGTTTACCTACACAGGCAGAAAGGATGGTCTTTTTACCTAGGCAGGCAGAAAAGGCAGCATTATTAATTATGGGTACAGAAGATGAAGAATTATTACTGATGGGGGCAGAAAAGGGGGCATGTTTACTGTGTAGAGGGCACTAAAAGCAGCACTTACTGCATAGAGTCTAATTACCATCCGTGGCATTATGGATTGTGTAGAGTTGTGAAGAACATAGGGAGGGTGATAGAAAAGCAAGGAGCCAACGATAGATGTGTGTCAACTTCTGCAGAGGCAAGTTGTGGCCAGGAGGAGTCATTGTTACGGTCTGGGCGCGGATAGAGAAGAAAGGGCGGAGAGAATTACACCAATCAGAGATGAGGCAACCTGTGATCACTGGAGGTAACTGCATTTTAATCAATGTTACAATGTAGAGCTGGTAGCTGGCTGTAATTTAGAGATATACTATTACTATAAATGTGTCACTAGCAACCCCTATTACTGTGAGGGGATACAGAGATATGTGGCCTAAGCAATTGGTGCATTTTATATGGAGGACAGGGCATTGGGGGTCCTGTCATAATTGACTACTCCATACTGTGGGCAGCCTTAATCGGGCCATGGTGACAGGGTCATACCTCCCATGGCTTATTGATGGCTGCCCTTCTGGTATAATCCATAGAAGAGTGACTGTAGGATTGAGTACTTTTAACGTACTTGCTGGCGTCCTTGATAGGACGGTGTCAGATCACACAGGACATCGCAGCTAGTTGTTTATGGGGCTGGGTAGTCACACACGGGTCAGAATGTTCATACTGGACAGGGGTCCAGTGCAGAAAGAGCCTACGATGGGCATATGAGCAACAGAACTGGAGGATGGGACAAGGAAAGAAGGTGGACTGGTCTGATGAATCACATTTTATTTTACATCATGTGATTGGTCAGGAATGTCACATACCTGTGGAAGAGATGATATCAGGATGTACTATGTGAAGGAGAAGGTAAGGCAGTGTGATGGGCAGTGGTGGATTATAATAGGGGTGGTTTGGGCAACTACCTAAGGCTCCAGGCTCCTGGAGAGCCTATAATGACCGAAACCACGACACCACCTTTATAGACTGCCAGTCACTGACATGGAAGAAGATGTGTTCCGGGTGGGCACAGACTGAAGGGTGCACAGAGAAGGCTCAACAATTTGTGAGGACACAATTGGTACTGTACTACTTTTGTGGCACAAAGGGGGGTACGTTACATTTTGCAAGCACAGAGGGGCTCAATTATTTGTTGGAGGTACAGAAAGGGCTTTATTACTTTATGGAGTCAAAGAGGAAGCTCAATTACTTTATTGGGGTAGAGAAGGCGGCTCCATTACTTATTCAGCTCATTAAGGGGGCATTCTGCATTTTGAGGAGGTCATAAAAGGAAAATATTACTGTGAGGGGACACTAAGAAGGGCACTATTACTGTGGAGCACAAAGGTGGCATTATTTTATGGACGCTATGAGGAAATTATAACTGTGTGGGTACCTTTACTTTATGGGGCACTATTAATCTTTGGGGCACAAAGGGGGGCACTATTACTGTGGGAAAGCACTGAGAGGGTATTGAAGATAACAATAGGATTGGCAGAGTTTACAAAGACTAGCAGGGTGGACTAGAGCAGACGGTTTGGGCACTGAAAAGTGTTGCCAGTAACTATAGTTTTGATGCATGTGGTCAGGGGAAGTGAGCATGGGCGAGTTGTGTGAACAGTCTGTGGCTTATGTTCTTCTTAATCCACCACTGGTGATGGGCAGTGTTCTGCTGGGTACTTAGGTCTTGGCATCATGTGGATGTGACACGTACCACCTACCTAACCATTGTACAGACAAACACCGCATCCATGGCAGCATTATTCCCTCATGGCACTGCCCTCTCTCCGCAGGATAATTTGATTTGCCACGATGTAAAACTTCAGGAATTGATGAGAAACATGATAAATAGATCAAGGAGATGACCTCAAATTCCCCAGATACCAATCTGATTGATCAGCTGTGGGAAGTACTGGAAAAAAACAAGTCTGTGGAGTTTTGGTGGAGTCCAGTCCTCAACGGGAACTCAAGGGGAATCAGAGTTCTTGGGAAAAATATACCACAGGTCTCTCTCCAGGAGAAAAAAGAAATCTCATATGGATGGTTTATCGAGGACACTCCGTGACCTACTATAGATATTGGCTTCAGACAGATCTTTTAGATCACATCAGCACGGGACCAGTTTCTGGTTTGCCATATTCATCGATTTTTAATGGTCTCACTGTGATGTCCTTTATCATATCGAGGTTCTCCAGGACTTCCTTAAGGTATCTTTACATGGGATAGCTTACCCACAGGCTAGGCTCATGTGCTCTCACACAAGAGCAATAGGCGTTCAGTGACTGGAGGCAAAGCAGGCTGGAGATCTGTCTCCATTCACCGCAAACAGACCGTTGTTTATAGATGATTCATTGCCTGCTCACATGTAGTGATAGTCACTTGCTATTTAGGTAAGCTAAAACCCAAGCGATTCTGACAGGCGAGTCATTTTTCGCTCAGTGCTCTGATGGTGGCTGAAATCGCTGTTTCCAGCAGTGATTTGGGCAATAATTGCCCCGTGTAGATATACCTTTAGGATAGACCATCAGGAGGTCAACCTCCGCCCCCCCACTCAAACCTTCTTGGACCACAGTGCCATGTAAACAGGAGCCGTTCAATGTCTGAATGACTGCCTGTTTGCAGTGAATAGACGTGGCCGGTTGCTCTGCCTCCATTCACAGAATGACTATCACTCCTTAGGGAGAGCACAAGAGTGCTAGTCTGTGGGATGGCTGTTGGGAGCTTATGTGCCTGACAGCCGTCCCCTGTAAAGATACCTTTAACAGGTAAAACTGCAATATCAAGCACATTGGCCCATATGGACGTATCGCATAGTCTTGCTCATTGTGATCGGCAAACTTTCACAAAATCGGATCGGGTCATCCCGATGTAACAACTGAGCCACCACACTTGTATGTTCCACTCCGGATGAAAGGAAGATCAATAAGAATAAACACAGAGAACATAAAAATACTCATCCAGGTGTTACTCTTGGCCAGAGTTGACCCTACAAGTCAAGCATTACAAAGCAATGGTGCTAACAACTGAGCCACCACAGCTGCACTCTTCAGCTTCAGAGGAGGGGAAAAACAGAAAGAATAAACACAAAGAGAACATAAACATAAAAACACCAACCAAATGTTGCCATTGGACAGATTTGAAGCTAGAAATCTAGCAAGGCAACAGTGCAAATTACTGATCCACCATGCATGTTCTTCCTTGTTATTCTTCCTTCTCTTTCTTCTTCCCCAGTGGGGAAGGGGACCAAGGAGAAAATGAAGGAGAAGAAGAACAACAAGGAGAATGTGTAGTAGAAAAGAAAGTATAAGAAGGAAAAGGAAGAAAGAGATGAAGGAGGAAGAAGAAGCTTGGTGGCTCAGTGGCTAGCACTATTGCCTTGTTGTAGCACTGGGGTTCTAGGTTGACAGCTGATTATGGACAACATCTATAGGTAGTATGTATGTTCTCTTTGTGTTAATTCATTTTATCCATCTTCTCCTCCACTGGAGAGAAAAGCAGATGTGTGGTGGCTCTGTTGTTAGCACTAGTGCCTTGCAGTGTTGGAGTTGTAGGTTCAAGGCTGACCAAGAGCAATATTTGGATGGGGGGTTTCAATGTCATGCAGATGCTAACCTTGATCGGATTTGAACCTAGGACCCCAGCACTGACAACAAACAACTGAGTCACATTAATAGAAAAAGGCAAATAAAGAAGCTTTGGCAATGGTGCAAATAGCAGTAGTCTGTTTATTCTCCCATAATGCACAAACAAGCCACGTTTCAACCGCCATGGTCTTTATCAAGCTAGAAAAAGGGGACACGTAATTAAAGGCAATTTCTTAAACTCCCATTGACTTCAATGGGAGTCGGGATTGGCTATCCCGAATCATGATAATTTTTAGAAATTCAGATTGGGTACTCCCAACCTGAATATTTCATGAAATCACTTACCACTAGTAGCAAAGTGCCTGTGTAAATAATGAAGGAGAGTCCAGTCCCCACTGAACAAACACTAATGCTTGTATCATCCCTCTCTGATAAAGACTATGCACTGAGGCTATTAAATAGTGGAATGTCACAGTCCCTAAATTGACTGATCTGTCATCTGACCAGTTTTGGTCTGTCGAAGCTCATCAGCACTATAGGATCAGCGTGGTCCGTTCATCGCACAGATTTCCACTAGAGATGAGCGAACTTACTCGTTTCGAGTAATTACTCGATTGAGCACCGCGATTTTCGAGTACTTCCGTAGTCAGGTGAAAAGATTCGGGGGGCGGGGGGAGGCGTGGTGGAGCGGGGGGGGGGGGGGGGTAGCAGCGGGGAACAGGGGTGAGCCTTCTCTCTCTCCCTCTCCCCCCCCCCCCCCCCCCCACTCCCTGCTGCAACCCTCCACTCACCCACGGCGCCCCCCGAATCTTTTCGCCTGAGTACGGAAGTACTCGAAAATCGCGGCGCTCAGGCGAAAAAGGGGCGTGGCCGAGTACGCTCGCTCATCTCTAATTGCCACCATTCATTTCCAAGTGATGCTATAGCTGCCATACTGACTTCTGTAAATATGGCTTGTGCGTTCGTGGAGTGAAAAAAAACTATCTGCTACATCGACTTATTTGTGGTAATTATGAATACGTTCAGATATAAATAGCTCTGATGATGAGAATTGCAAAATGTTCCATGATTCAGAGCCAAGAAGAAAAAGCCACAAATTTTAATTAGTAAAACTCATAAAAGTGACTTACAAAATGCCAGGAAACGTGAGAGTGTGCAGCCTCCGAACATGTGTGGACAAACCACCTCAACAATCATCATCTCCATTAATCAACAGTGCCAAACTACTGCCAGGAATACTACTGGCTGCCGTCTGGCGTGTCACATCACACAAAGGTAACAATAATGCCTTCAGCTACCATTACTATAAGATATACAATCATCCCATGTTATGAGAATGTTCACAGCAATACTATCATTACACTATTTTATTAGTTATACCATTACACACAGGAGGCAGTATTATAGTAGTTATATTCTTGTACATAGGGGGCAGTATTATAGTAGTTATATTCTTGTACATAGGGGGCAGTATTATAGTAATTATATTCTTGTACATAGGGACAGTATTATAGTAGTTATATTCTTGTACATAGGGAGCAGTATTATAGTAGTTATATTCTTGTACATAGGGGGCAGTATTATAGTAGTTATATTCTTGTACATAGGGGGCAGTATTATGGTAGTTATATTCTTGTACATAGGAGTAGTATTATAGTAGTTATATTCTTGTACATAGGGGGCAGTATTATAGTAGTTATATTCTTGTACATAGGGGGCAGTATTATAGTAGTTATATTCTTGTACATAGGGGGCAGTATTATAGTAGTTATATTCTTGTACATAGGGAGCAGTATTATAGGAGTTATATTATTGTACATAGGGGGGCAGTATTATAGTAGTTATATTCTTGTACATAGGAGGCAGCATTATAGTAGTTATATTCTTGTACATAGGGAGCAGTATTATAGGAGTTATATTATTGTACATAGGGGGGCAGTATTATAGTAGTTATATTCTTGTACATAGGGGACAGTATTATAGTAGTTATATTCTTGTACATAGGAGCAGTATTATAGTAGTTATATTATTGTACATGGGGATCAGTATTATAGTAATTATATTCTTGTACATAGGGACAGTATTATAGTAGTTATATTCTTGTACATAGGGGGCAGTATTATAGCAGTTATATTCTTGTACATAGGAGGCAGTATTATAGTAGGTATATTCTTGTACATAGGGGGCAGTAATATAGTAGTTATATTCTTGTACATAGGGAGGCAGTATTATGGTAGTTATATTCTTGTACATAGGAGTAGTATTATAGTAGTTATATTCTTGTACATAGGGGGCAGTATTATAGTAGTTATATTCTTGTACATAGGGGGCAGTATTATAGTAGTTATATTCTTGTACATAGGGAGGCAGTATTATGGTAGTTATATTCTTGTACATAGGAGTAGTATTATAGTAGTTATATTCTTGTACATAGGGGGCAGTATTATAGTAGTTATATTCTTGTACATAGGGGGCAGTATTATAGTAGTTATATTCTTGTACATAGGGGGCAGTATTATAGTAGTTATATTCTTGTACATAGGGAGCAGTATTATAGGAGTTATATTATTGTAGATAGGGGGGCAGTATTATAGTAGTTATATTCTTGTACATAGGAGGCAGCATTATAGTAGTTATATTCTTGTACATAGGGAGCAGTATTATAGGAGTTATATTATTGTACATAGGGGGGCAGTATTATAGTAGTTATATTCTTGTACATAGGGGACAGTATTATAGTAGTTATATTCTTGTACATAGGAGCAGTATTATAGTAGTTATATTATTGTACATAGGGGGGCAGTATTATAGTAGTTATATTCTTGTACATAGGAGGCAGCATTATAGTAGTTATATTCTTGTACATAGGGGGCAGTATTATAGTAGTTATATTCTTGTACATAGGGGGCAGTATTATAGTAGCTATATTCTTGTACATAGGAGGCAGTAATATAGTAGTTATATTCTTGTACATAGGGGGCAGTATTATAGTAGTTATATTCTTGTACATAGAGGACAGTATTATAGTAGTTATATTCTTATACATAGGAGCAGTATTATAGAAGTTATCTTCTTGTACATAGGGGGCAGTATTATAGTAGTATATAGGGGCAGTGAAAGAGTAGTTATATTCTTGTACATAGGAGCAGTATTATACTAGTTATATTTTTTCTACATAAGGGGCAGTATTATAGTAGTTATATTCTTGTACATAGGGACAGTATTATAGTATTTATATTCTTGTACATAGGAGGCAGTATTATAGTACTTATATTCTTGTACATAGGAGCAGTATTATAGTAGGTATATTCTTGTACATAGGAGCAGTATTCAACTAGTTATATTTTTTCTACATAAGGGGCAGTATTATAGTAGGTATATTCTTGCACATAGAGGGCAGTATTTTAGTAGTTATATTCTTGTATGTAGGGGCAGTGTTATAGTAGTTATATTCTTGTACACAGGGACAGTATTATAGTATTTATATTCCTGTACATAGGAGGCAGTATTATAGTAGTTATTTTCTTGTACATAGGAGCAGTATTATAGTAGTTATATTTTTTCTACATAAGGGGCAGTATTATAGTAGGTATATTCTTGTACATAGGGAGCAGTGTTACAGTAGTTATATTTTTGTACATAGGAGGCAGTATTATAGTAGATATATTCTTGTACATAGGGGACAGTATTATAGTAGTTATATTCTTGTATATAGGGGGCAGTGTTATAGTAGTTATATTCTTGTACATAGGAGCAGTATTATACTAGTTATATTTTTTCTACGTAAGGGGCAGTATTATAGTAGGTATATTCTTGTACATGGGGATCAGTATTATAGTAATTATATTCTTGTACATAGGGACAGTATTATAGTATTTATATTCTTGTACATAGGGGGCAGTATTATAGTAGTTATATTCTTGTACATAGGAGCAGTATTATACTAGTTATATTTTTTCTACATAAGGGGCAGTATTATAGTAGGTATATTCTTGTACATGGGGATCAGTATTATAGTAATTATATTCTTGTACATAGGGACAGTATTATAGTAGTTATATTCTTGTACATAGGAGGCAGTATTATAGTAGTTATATTCTGGTACATAGGAGCAGTATTATAGTAGGTATATTCTTGTACATAGGATCAGTATTATACTAGTTATATTTTTTCTACATATGGGCCAGTGTTATAGTAGGTATATTCTTGTACATAGAGGGCAGTATTATAGTAGTTATATTCTTGTATATAGGGGGCAGTGTTATAGTAGTTATATTTTTGTACATAGGGGCAGTATTATAGTAGTTATATTCTTGTACATAGGGACAGTATTATAGTATTTATATTCTTGTACATAGGAGGCACTATTATAGTAGTTATATTCTTGTCCATAGTAGCAGTATTATAGTAGGAATATTGTTGTCCATAGGAGCAGTATTATAGTAGTTATATTTTTTGTACATAAGGGGCAGTATTATAGTAGGTATATTCTTGTACATAGGGGACAGTATTATAGTAGTTATATTTTTGTACATAGGAGGCAGTATTATAGTAGATATATTCTTGTACATAGCAGACAGTATTATAGTAGTTATATTCTTGTATATAAGAGCAGTGTTATAGTAGTTATATTCCTGTACATAGAAGTAGTATTATAGTAGTTATATTCTAGTACATAGGAGGCAGTATTACAGTAGTTATATTTTTGTAAATAGGAGGCAGTATTATAGTAGTTATATTCTTGTACATTGCAGCAGTGTTATAGTAGTTATATTCTTGTACATAGGGGGCAATATTATAGTAATTTTATTCTTGTACAGAGCAGTATTATAGTAGCTATATTCTTGTACATAGGGAGCAGTATTATAGCAGTTATATTCTTGTACATTGCAGCAGTATTATAGTAGTTATATTCTTGTACATAGAAGGCAGTATTATAGTAGTAATATTCTTGTACATAGGAGGCAGTACTATAGTAGTTATATTCTTGTACATAGGGGGCAGTATTATAGTAGTTATATTCTTGTACATAGGGGCAGTATTATAGTAGCTATATTCTTGTACATAGGGAGCAGTATTATAGTAGCTGTATTATTATACATAGGAGGCAGTATTATAATAGCTATATTCTTGTACATTGCAGCAGTATTATAGTAGTAATATTCTTGTACATAGGAGGCAGTACTATAGTAGTTATATTCTTGTACATAGGGGGCAGTATTATAGTAGTTATATTCTTGTATATAGGAGGCAGTATTATAGTAGTTATATTCTTGTACATAAGAGGCAGTATTATAGTAGTTATATTCTTGTACATAGGGGGCAGTATTATAGTAGTTATATTCTTGTACATAGGGGCAGTGTTATAGTAGTTATATTCTTTTACATAGAGGGCAGTATTATAGTAGTTATATTCTTGTATATAGGAGGCAGTATTATAGTAGTTATATTCTTGTACATAGGGGCAGTATTATAGTAGTTAAATTCTTCTACATAGGGGGCAGTATTATAGTAGTTATATTCTTGAATATAGGAGGCAGTATTATAGTAAATATATTTTTGTACATAGGGGACAGTATTATAGCAGTTATATTTTTGTACATAGGAGGCAGTATTATAGTAGATATATTCTTGTACATAGGGGCCAGTATTATCGTAGTTATATTCTTGTATATAGGAGCATTGTTATAGTAGTTATATTCTTGTACATAGAAGCAGTATTATAGTAGTTATATTCTTGTACATAGGAGGCAGTATTACAGTAGTTATATTTTTGTACATAGGTGGCAGTATTATAGTAGTTATATTCTTGTACATTGCAGCAGTGTTATAGTAGTTATATTCTTGTACATAGGGGGCAGTATTATAGTAATTTTATTCTTGTACATAGCAGTACTATAGTAGCTATAATCTTGTACATAGGGAGCAGTATTATAGTAGTTATATTCTTGCACATAGCAGCAGTATTATAGTAGTTATATTCTTGTACATAGGGGCAGTATTATAATAGCTATATTCTTGTACATAGGGGGCAGTATTATAGTAGTTATATTCTTATACATAGGAGGCAGTATTATAGTAGTTATATTCTTGCACATAGGGGACAGTATTATAGTAGTTATATTCTTGTACATAGTAGGTAGTATTATAGTAGTTATATTCTTGTACATAGGGGGCAGTATTATAGTAGTTATATGCTGTTACATAGGGGCAGTATTATAGTAGTTATATTCTTTTACATAGGGGCAGTATTATAGTAGTTATATTCTTGTATATAGGAGGCAGTATTATAGTAGTTATATTCTTTTACATAGGGGGCAGCATTATAGTAGTTTTATTCTTGTACGTACAGGATACTATTATATTCAGTACTAGTATAGACTTGTCAGTATCCTTTCCCCTCTTGTTTTTTTTTTTTGCTATAATTTTGGAATAATTACTGTAGTACTAATGTGAATATAATTTTGTCTGTAGTCTGTTGATTGTGGTCACTGTACATTTAATATAACACTATTAGATACGTTTCCTTTTCTGTGATGCTTCGTTGCCTTTAGAACAGCAGATGTCACACATTGTTACAGTTTTTCTAATGACGTTATTGATACATTGTGCACTTGAAGTAATTGGAAAATTAATCACTGAGTCTTTAAGTTGAGGAAGGGTGTGAGGTCTGCATTCCGTTCTCTCCTTCGTGGTTTGGGTACTTGCCCCATGTCTGCATCTCTAAAGGCTTTATCTGCTCTGGAATGTGCCCGGTGTGTGCCAGTTCAGGTTCAGAGTGTTTCTCTTCAGCTGGAGTGCCAACAAGTGCCTCCTGCAATTGTTCTTCTAATGCCTGTAGCACAAGTGATTTTGTAACAGAGGCTAAATGGAAGCTTAGGAGTGAGCCAAGGAAGGACGACAAACAAGAAGTGCTCTGTTAATCTAAAACACAAGATTTTTTTTAGTTTCCCAGAGGAAGTATTAAGATTACTGAAAGTTATATTTAGACATGGGGTAATCCTTGGTCAATCTGAGATTATACAGAGAGCACAAGATGACTGATGTCCAAACTAGGGTATTCCACTTTGGAGGACTGGAGACAGCCATGTCTTATTACAGTTCCTCCGTAGTGGCCAGTTGGCCAGACTTAGAAGTCAAACCCATTTCTTTTTTAACTAGTCTCTAACAACAGCATTTATCTGGATATATGAAGAATTATACTGCTGAATTACACTGATATGCCAAGGGTCATGGGACAGGAACTAATATTGTGTAGAACCCTTCTAGCCTGTTGACGTGCATCAATTTGACATGACCTCAATTCCAGAAGAGGATGGAAGATGTCTGAAGGGATGTTGAGCCATGCCATCTGGATAGCCACCCACAGCTCTATGGTATTTGTAGTTGCAGGATCTCTGAATGGACGTCTCCACTATATCCTATTATTTCTTGATTGGGCTCATGATGGGCAAACGTTCATAGAAAATCTCCAAAATGCACTTCCAACCAATTCTGGACATCTTGGACCTGATGGCACACTGAATTATCTTACTGTAATATCCCATCATTGTGTGGTTACATGAAGTCCATGAAGGCCTGCAAATGGTCACCAAGCAGTAAAATGGTAGTGGGCACCAATGACGTGTTTAGTGGGATTAGTAGACCCAGGCCATGCCACGAGAAGACACCCCACACAGCTATGGAACTACCACCAGCCTGCACAGTGCCCTGTTGGCAACTGTGGTCCATAGCTTCATGGGGTCTGCACCACACATGCACCCTCTAGGGACCACTTAGCAAAAACACAAGCGCAGGTGAGGCATTGTTTCCAGTGTTGTGATGTTAACAGAGTTGTTCTGGTGGGTTTTCTGCTCCATGTCCCATGGAAGCTAAAGAATGCTGCAATGAGCTGCAGGATATACATGTGGATCCTCCTGCACATGAATCTGGATATGATTACTCCTGGAGTTACTTGTCTGTTCGCACGGAAAGATGCTGCCGATCTTGATCAATAAGCACCCATGGGTGGGCACTGCGCCATCCACTGTGTGTGGTAATGCCTTCTATGATACTTTCCCAGTACCCACTGTGGCACAAGGAATGTTAAATGTCCACACAATAGCTACTGTGACATCACAAATGTCTTTCCATTTGTTAATGGTTGTGACATCATAACTTTCATTTAGATAAGCTAGTATGACTTCAAGACTGTATTTTTGTCATGTACGCTACTGTGACATCACAAAAGTCCTTCCATCTGTTAATGACCAATACAATAACTATTCCCAACTTGGGTATTTATGGCATATTCCCAGGTCAGGTATACTACAATCTGTAATAGATAGTCTTTAGTGTTTACTGCTTCTTTAATATCATTCCCATGTTGCATCTTCTCACAGCCCTGAAGGAGTTACATTGATGTAATTGGGGTCTTCTTGACATTCCTAGCTCTGAGCTCATAGAGTCTTCTCCTGTGTTGGTCTTGGCTGTGGCTGGAAGCTCATCAACAGCAGGGAAAGGTGTAGACACTTCAATATTGTGGCTCACGCATTTTATGATGTTCTTGCCCATATCTGGCAGCTACATAAAAGATTTCTCATCAGGACCTGAAATCCTGAGCAGTGGGGGCTCGTGTCATCTTGATGTATTAATGACATCATGAGTCAGGCCTCGGCCAGCTGGTGTCACCGTGTGAAATGCGTGATATTTATATGGATGTGTATTCAATAAATTCCTGTAGATAAACATCAGGCCTGTATTTAATGTGGAAATAAACCTGAAATCTATATTTGGATTAGCTGGAAGGGGTCGGGCTCTTCATATTTATAATACAACAGTCTGCAGGGTACAGTTTACGCATTTCACATCATACAGTCTCTTACTTATAGCTATAACAACTGTAGCATTAAATTGAGAAGGGAAGAGGAATCCAGGCAAGTCTAGGTAACGATGATGGACTTCTGATTCATCTACCCTGTTTCCCTGAAAATAAGACATACCCTGAAAATAAGACATAGCATGATTTTCCAGAATTTTTGAGGATACAAAATGATTTTTCAGGCTTTTTGAGGATGCTTGAAATATAAGCCCTACTCCAAAATTAAGCCCTGCTAACAGTTAATTTAAAAAGTCAACTTAAATAGTGTCCAGGCAGCTATACATGTAAAAAGGTTAAACCTTTTTGAACAAAAATTAATATAAGACACTGTCTTATTTTCGGGGAAACACGGTATTAGCCGGAGCAGACAGCAACTACAAAGAGGACCTGACCCGTCCATGCATTACATATACAACCCATTAAGTCAAATAAAAATTGTGTAATTCTTGTAATCTTCAAGCCGTCTAGGGAAGGCGATTGGGACTGCATGGTGGTTAAAAGTTAAAACAATTCTCCCTGGTTACAATTTAAATAAGGCACATTGGTGGTTGGTTTGGGTAAGAGGTGGTGGGGTTAGGGTTTTTACAAAAGAGTTTATAAAAGAGAGTGTCACACTCTTACCCCTTGGGCAGTGTGAGGTACACACAGATAGTCACCTTCAGTTGTCACAGGGTACAGGAGACATGGGGGAAGCTTTGAAGAGTGGACGAGGAAGGGACAATTAAGTGTTTTTACTTCAAGCTTTTATGGAATGGGTAGTTTACAAAATATTCAGGTTTTTTTGTCGGTCACCCATTACTTGGATGATTTTCTTTTAATTGGAACCCTGGCATCTTTCGGGGTTCCAATCGCTGATGAAAAATGGAAAACCCCGTACATAAATTGTCATTTCTGGGTATCGAGATTGATATGCTTGAAATGGTATTTCGGAGAAAATATTGTGTTTACCGGCTTGTATTGCCATGGTAGTTAGTCCTAAAAAAAGTTACGCTCCGACAAATCCAATCCCTGCTCGGTCTACTCGTTTTTGCATGTAGAGTGATTCCGATAGGATGGGTTTTTCCGCGTCGGTTATCCTTAGCAACGAAGGGCATTCACTGAGCGAATCATTTCATTTGAGTCACTAGAAGCATCCGGCAGAATTTTCATGTATGATAACAATTTTTGATGTTGTTTACCGGCCAAGAGATGGAAGGGTCAAATGTAGATTACGAGCTCTTCATGGATTGGCTGCTGCGGGGGGCTTCGGTGCGATCCTGGGTGATCGTTGGTGTTCAGAGTGCTGGCCTAAATTTTGGATAGACCAGGCATTGACAAAAAATATCACATTGCTAGAATTGTTACCTATCATGGTGGCAATCGAGCTGTGGGGTGTTGGCATGGCCAATAGACGAATTAGATGTTGGTAGGATAATTCACCGTCCTGGACTGTACTTTCCTTATTGAGTTATGTAGTTTTGACGAGCCTTCAGCACGTATCGGTCGTGACTAGAGATGAGCGAGCACGCTCGTTTACGGCTGATTACTCGTCCGAGCACCATGCAGGGGGGGGGGGGGCCCTTGGGTAAGAGTGAGAGAGATCTCTTTCTCTCCTGCTCCCTCCTGCTCCCCGCTGCCCCTCCCGCATACTGCTCAGATGAGTAATCAGTTACTCGAAAAGACAGATGCTCGAGCATTACACGAGCATGCTCGCTCATCTGTAGTCGTGACTAAGGGGTTAAGATCTCGTTTTATGTAAATAGAGTTTGATAAGTAATGCGACATTGTAATATATTTTGTGATTTCATTTTCTATCATTTTAAGATCTCTGCCTATTGTCAGTGAACGCAGCGTTCTTGTATACATCCGCAGGCCAAAAACCCATATAGAGCAAATATTTCTCACAGCTGAGTGTTTATTACAATTATACCCAGTCAAGGCCCGATGTCCACGTGAGGATTTTGATTATAAGATCCGCACCTCTAGAAGCCCATAGGGATGCATTAGCATCCACAGGGCAATTTATGTTTAAGATGTTTTCATTAAACCTTTTGTGAAATTTTGCACAATAATAACAAAAAAAGACAATAAAATAGCTCGTCTCGCAGGACCGCTGCATTAATACAGGAGCTATAAAAATGATAAATCGTACCAATATATACCAAAACTCGCAAATGGTAGGTGCCTAGCTGACACCCCGTCAATAATTATACTTAGACAGTGGATCATTTGAAAACCAGGCCCACAGATATAATTAGTCCTTATAAACAAAAAAATCCAGGTTTTTGAATAACTGAGACCACAAAAAAAAAAAATAGAAAACACAAGAGAAAACTGAAACAGAAATACCTAGTATACAAGCAAATAGAGGGAGGGAAATTGAAGGGGGGTGTGGGGGGTAAAGGGAAGGTGCAACAGACATAAAAAGGGAGAATGACAATTTAGGGGCAAACAAAATAAGTGTATGGCTGCTCGATACCAGCCAACTATCAATCCAGATATCAGGCCCCTGCCAAGACCTCATGAGAATCCTGAGACGCCTCGTCCCCTTCACCACCCCATGACATTCTGAAACTCAGCTGAGTCATGAAATCTGTTCCATATTGACCAGGCGCGTCTGCCTGAGCTCTCGACACCAGAGCCCTCATCTCCCAGTTCCTCCATGTACATTAGTTGGTTCAGCTCTTGGATAAATTCCAAAATTGAGGGGGTGACGCTGCTTCGCCAGTGACGTGGGGTAATGGTCCTAGCTCCGGTGAGGAAATGGCGTAGGAGACCCTTCTTAATCATGGCGAAAGGACCAGGGATAACAGAGAGCAGTGCCAGTTGTGGGGTGACCTCCACAGCTCAAAGACCTTCCTCCAGAAAGGCTGAATAAGTGGGCACTCCCACCAAGTATGCAGCATGGTACCACGCCCGGACCCACATCTCCAGCAGGAATTTGGCACTGAAGGAAATATACGGTGAATCAGATCTGGACATCTGTACCACCTGGAAAGGACATTAAAATTTTGCTCCTGCGCCACACAGGCCAGGGGTAATTCGTGAATGCCCTCTCCCGTCCCTTGGTGTATTGGGGATACCGTAGATCTTGGAGAGGACACGGGCGGGGGGCTGGTTTGTAGAAACAATTTTCCAATGGGTTCAGAGGGATCCCGGAAGCAACACGACCCCAACTGAGCCCTCCAGAAGGAGGACAACTGGAGGTATTCCAGCCATAGTAGCTTCAAATTGGGTTGGGATCCCTGTAAATCATTGAATGATGGAAGACCCCCTGAGCCTGTTATCTGACAGCACCGTATGTCCTCCTCCTCTCTCCAACAAAGGAAGCTCTGTTTATCCTGTCCCGGGGTGAATGCGGGGTTGTGGAATAAGGGGACTAACGCCCCTCTATGGATCACAGCATCTCCTCTAGCCGTCAACCTATCCCATACGTCAAGACAGTTCAGGGTCAGGGTGTATGAGGAAGAGCCACGGGCCTATCCTCTAAAGGGATCCACGGCAGCAGGTGTATGAGGCCACACCAGTACCTACTCTAGATCCACCCATTGTTTCAAGCCAGCATGATGATGCCAGTCCAGTAGCCTAGTGAGGACCACGGCTGAGTAGTAGATATTAAGGTCAGGTAGGCCCCCACAGGGCAATTTAAAGCATGCGGATGCGATTTTTTCCCCCCAGCGTGCATATTGCACATGCGAGAAGAAATCACAGCACGCTGCACTTTGTCTGTGGATCCCGCAGGGACGGCTTCTATTGAAGTCAGTGGAAGCCGTCATATCCGTGGCACACCTACATCTGTCACTGTGGAGGTGCTGCGGATCCATGGGAAAGTAGGACATTCAAAAAAAAAATGCACTGCTCATGCTGCCAGCACGTCCAGATGCATCCACCATGCTGAAAATAGAAGGTCCGCCAGGCGCAGAGGAGATCTGCGCTGGAGCCAGAGAGGTAAGAAAGCCTTTTTTTCTCCCAATGTCAGCGGAATCCGCGTGTGCAAGTAGACATTGGGCCTAAGCAATCCTCTGTGAGATAAACACAGAACCTACACTGGATGGCCACTTTATTAGAGCCCCCATCTAGTAGCGCTTTGGACCTCCTGCAGCAGTTCATCATGGTGTCCATCCACTGAAATCAGAGGACCCTGGATGCGCCAAGAAAGCATTTCCCGCACCTGACAGGAAGGGGTCATCGATTCATGCTGCTTGCACCAAATTCTGACCACTCATCGACACGGTGCCACAGAAATCCGGATCCATCTGACCGGGTGATTTTCCACTGCTCAGTGCAACAATTTTGTGCTCTTTTGCCCGCTGGAGTCTCATCTTTCCTTTTGTTTTAGACACAATGGCGCTGGATCTGGTCACCTGCTGTTATAGCCCATCCGTGCTAAGGAACGGTGAGATGTGCACTTGCACTCGTTATTTGTGAAGTAATCTACCAGTGTCTGGATGTAAACAAGAATGCTACCATTCACTATCAGCAAGCAGAGATCTTGACACGATGAAAAATTGAAATACAAAAGTTTTAGAAAGTTGAAGAAGTTTTCACTATTCAATGATTAAAGGGGGCTGTACAGAATTAGAAAAACACGGTTGCTTTTTTTCTTCCCAAAAACAGCGCCACACCTGTCCACAGGTTGTGTGTGGAATTGCAGTTCAGCCTCATTCACTTCGGTGGAGCTGAGCTGCAATACCAGCCACAAACTGATGCTTACATGTGCTTTATTAAGGGGCTAAATAAAAATAATAGTAAACTGGCAAGCAGGTAGAAGATGGTACTGACAGACACTCCCACGGACAGATGAGGCAGCAGCAGCACCTGAGATGAGATAATTGTCATTACCAGACAAAACATTAGAGGACAAACCTATCCGCACAAGTCACAACAGCGCACGAGGCGGACGTGATTTATAAAACACAAGTCGTGGTAATAACTCTGCGCCACATCCCGTCATTAAGTACTAAAAAATACAAAATGAGCCTCATGAGTCCTAAATGGTGTGACAGCCTATAATTTACTCCATGCATTAAACATAATTACGTCTTGGCATCGCTTACCCTTGTTGTAGTGAATGCAGATATCATTGACTAACTCTGCTCTTGGTTGTCATTTGAAGGGTTAAATCTACATATGTTGAGTCTGCATATACTTAGCTTCACTTATCATGTACAGACATACATGGGAGGTGGTACAAGGCCTCTGCAATGCCTCATATGATCCACAGCTAAGGATTGTCAATAGAGGTGAGCGAGCAAACTCGCTAAAGACAATTACTCAATCGAGCATTGTCCTTAGCGAGTACCTACCCGCTCGGGAGAAAAGGTTCGGCTGCCGGCGCGGGTGAGAGGTGAGTTGCGGCAGTGAGCAGGGCGAGCGGGGGTGGGAGAGAGGGAGATCTCCACTCAGTTCCTCCCCGCTGCTCCCCGCCCACAGCTGACACCCGAATCTTTGCTCCCGAGCGGGCAGGTACTCGCTAAGGACAATACTCGCTCATCTCTAATTGTCACATTGCAAAGCCTGCTAGAAGTTCGGACGAAGACTTCTAGGGAAGCTGCAGATTTAATGCACCATCCCTCATTTGCATACCAAATTTCCCAGAGAAGCATTGCATGGCTATAAGTAACCTACTTGGTGTTCTCCTCAAGGAGAAACAGAACCCTTCCAAACCTGAGGGTTGGGTGGTGTTACATGATGGTGTTGCAATGACTGATGGAGGTACCATGCTTTTCAAAAAAACACACTATTTATCAAATGTTGGGGAGAAAAGTTGGTGCTTCAATGTTTCCTTAGAACCTAAAATTGTATTTGCCGTTTGGATACATCACCTTTTACGTTTTGTCCCATACTGGGCTGCAACAATTCACCTACAAAAAAAATGTAAGGCCAAAAAAAGATACTTTAACCATTTGTAAATATCCTATTACAAGTTCATTCCTAATGTAACTAGTCCCATAACATCATCCCTGTCAGTAGGCCTGCTAACTACCTATGGTCCATGCATGGTGTGCACACCAATCAGTTTTTAATGAAGCCGGACACATGTACGCTGCATGGCTTTGACCAGTTCCAGCTAACTTGGTCATTTCTTGAGTGCTGCTTTCCTCCAGCATGGGGGCAGTGCTAGGGTCTTTACACTCACTGGCCACCACCTCAAACTCCATAGGCCTCCTTTACTGCTGTGTCTGCCCCATAGACATCCTGCTCCCTGACCACGAGTCCAGAGAAGTTTAGATGGTCATCCTGCTGTTGAAACCACAGAGATGGCTCTCCCTCTCATGCAGCTCTTTGTACCTTTGTAGCTGCTGCACTGCAAACTGTGACACCTTTGGTCTCCGGGCCCCCGGTTATCAAGGCCCTTTTGCAGTCTATATTCAGCCCCCTGTTATCAGGGCCTTTTCACCATAACCTGACCCTGGATATGAAGAACTGCGACTTTACACCAGGCAACATGTTTATACTGCATGACTATCCCTTGAGTTTGCTTGCCCGTGTAAAGGGGAGAAGAGACTGATGTGATGTGATGTGCAAAACATTCTGACGGGGGACAGGAGACTTCGGGGTTAACAGCGTGAGAGTTGAAAATGTAAATGAGATGTCTGTTCGCTAGAGATGAGCGAGCATACTCGATACGGACAATTACTCGATTGAGCATTGTCCTTAGCGAGTACCTGCCGGCATGGGTGAGAGGTGAGTTGCGGCAGTGAGCAGGGAGGAGCAGGGGGGAGAGAGGGAGAGAGAGATCTCCCCTCCATTCCTCCCCGCCCGCTGATGGCAGCCGACCCTTTTCTTCCGAGCGGGCAGGTACTTGCTAAGGGCAATGCTCGAACAAGTAATTGCCCTTAGCAAGTATGCTCGCTCATCTCTACTGTTCGCACCTATGGTGCGTAAGTCCTCAGTTATGCGACGCTCCGAAATGTAGGATATCAGCTGTTTCCTGGGACCCAGGAGATGTGAGTATACCCTCACTTGTTATTTAAGGTAGGACACACCTGGGGGACGAGGTTTTGTTTTAATGACAAACCCCTTTAAGTGGCTGCACTTGTAAATGAGCATATACACTTTGGGGTTCACCAAACTTTCACCCATTGTGGCTACCTACTGTCCTATAAGATGTTCTGCGTCTGTTTTCCTATACAGCCCCAGTCATTCCTCCATAAGGCATTAGGATTTTTTGCTAATTTTTGGGGCCAGATGGGGAATAATATGTAAAAAGAAAGAATGAACGACAACAAACAATCATAAGACCCAGAAACTTGGTTGTCACCTTCCATTTATTCTGAGTGCACAGAATCCTTGTTACTTCCAAGAGGACTAAATCCGCACACATTCATAAAACGTATTAAAAATGAACCCTATTCGCCACTTCTGAAGGGAATTGACACTTTTTGTTGCATCATCAAAACACACTTTGGAATTAACTGTTACATTAAAAAAAAGGCCACATCGAAAAGGAAATGCCCGGATATGAGGAATATACAATCAGAATGATACAACGGATGATGGAGAAGAACGGAAAAGGCATCGATTGGCATTTTTACAAATTACAGTAATGATGGTAGAGCGTTCTAATGAGCGGTGATATTAGGGATCCGCTACATGGACGATGTAATGATACGTTATGTGACCATTCTGGAGCATACGGTATGACACATTGTGCGTAGGACACTGTTATTGCTGTCACAAGGTGACAATGTTCTATCATATCACCTACTATTAGTGCTATGAGCTAAGCTTATGGGCGTGACCCACTGAGTGCTATACTTACCTCCCCTGTTGTTAGCATTCACACCACGGGTACGATGGGAGAGGTAAGTATATAAGCTTAGCTCATTGGGCTAATGGCAGGTGATAGTCGCATTTGGGTGCCTCCGATAGACTTCCATGGGACCTTTGCTGTCCACATACGCAGAAAGGTAGAGCAGGTCCTATTTTCCCGTATGCGCTTGAAATGTGCGCCACAAAAAAAAAAACGGAAAAATCGGAGCAGAATAGGATATATTGGGACTTTTTTTTTTTACACAGGCTATCAATCCATGTGAAAAGAATCCTTTATATCCCAATAGCCCTGCTGACTGTAATGGTCCGTCCGAGGGCTGTACACTCAGCTACAGACAGCACATGATTGAGAATTACGCCCATTTGTACTTTCCCTAACTTTCCAGCCTTGCTTAACTCAGCGGGCGCTCTAGGCGTGGGTGGCATCTGTCATGGCAGAGCAGGTAATTAGGCTCCTTTTTAGATGCTTCATAACAATCTATTCTCCTGCCCCCAAAATTTGGATGTGGACCATGAATTGCCCCTTGTTCAATGGCGCCATAGCCAACCATGTACCCTGTCTGCCTCTTGTCTGAGCCCTAAATATACCCAGTTCCAATAGATTGTAGCTGCCGCTAGTGCTTGAATAACACTGCTGCGTTGTGCTATTGAATACAACATCTTGTTGACCTTGTATTAGTATCAACCATACGCCGTCCTTCAATACTGACTATTTCCACATATATTCCATATCCGACAACTCATACCCTTGCTCCTTGGTATACCACCCTGTATGTATATTACAGAACATTGGTTATGTCTAGCAGTAGTAATGCACATCCTAAAAGTCTCTAGCGTAGGGATGAACATTGGATTGTACGTTCTTGTCTGGACCGTCTGCCATGCGTTACTACAGAATACGTCGCCTTGTCCGATGCATTGGTCACAGTGTTGGGTGGGGTGATAAGCTGGTACTGATATAAGGCAGCCGAACACTGATGATATTGTGTGGAAACCTCCAGGAACGTTTTAGCAGAGGGAAAACCTCCTCGAGTTGATGTTCATTTTGGTAACCCCGATAAGTTTAAGGGGCGTCGAAAGGCCAAATGAGGACATCATAGGGAAGTCACATAGGAGGTCCGAGAGCTCGTCCCTTTCCTCCAGTTCATAGGTGGCATCGTTCAGCATCCGTCGGTGGAGGTGACAAGTTTGCTCAATCTTCAGCTTGTTGATGTCGCTGCGGAGCCTCATGAGCTGCCGGGCCAACTGCTGGTCCTGAAGACGCATCTCCGTCTACAGAAAAGGGAAAATACATTGTAACCGAAGGAATAAGTATTAAGTGTAAGAAGTTAGCAGCGCCAGCCTGTGTGCCTATTTCTGCCAACTAGTTTCTGCCAACACACTCATTATCCTGTTATAAAGACTCCGGATCGATGTAATGAGACTCGTACCCGAGAGTTATGCAGACAATAATCATCTCATGAGGACTGAATATACTGCATTCAACTAATGTCTTATCAAAGTCAAGGTCATGGTCATCACGATCAAACATCCACACTGAGAAGAACCCGACCAAAAGGGACCATTTACACATCACACTATTTAATAGCATTGCCTATATAGTCGTACCCACAGGGGAGCAGGATGATAGTGGTTATAGTCTTGTACATAGGGGGCGGTATTATAGTAGTTATATTGTTGTACATAGGGGGCAGTATTATAGTAGTTATATTCTTGTACATAGGGGGCAGTATTATAGTAGTTATATTCTTGTACATAGGGGGCGGTATTATAGTAGTTATATTGTTGTACATAGGAGGCAGTATTATAGTAGTTATATTCTTGTACATAGAGGACAGTATTATAGTAGTTATATTCTTGTACGTAGGGGTAGTATTATAGTAGTTATATTCTTGTATATAGGAGGCAGTATTATAGTAGTTATATTCTTGTACATAGGAGGCAGTATTATAGTAGTTATATTCTTGTACATAGAGGCAGTATTATAGTAGTTATATTCTTGTACATGGGGGGCAGTATTATAGTAGTTATATTCTTGTACATAGGGAGCAGTATTATAGTATTTATATTATTGTACATAGGAGGCAGTATTATAGTAGTTATATACTTGTACATAGGGGGCAGTATTATAGTAGTTATATTCTTGTACATAGGAAGCAGTATTATAGTAGTTATATTCTTGTACATAGGGGGCAGTATTATAGTGGTTATATTCTTGTACATAGGGGGCAGTATTATTGTAGTTATATTCTTGTACATAGGGGGCAGTATTATAGTAGTTATATTCTTGTACATAGGGGGCAGTATTATAGTGGTTATATTCTTGTACATAGGGGGCAGTATTATTGTAGTTATATTCTTGTACATAGGGGGCAGTATTATAGTAGTTATATTCTTGTACATAGGGGGCAGTATTATAGTAGTTATATTCTTGTACATAGGGGGCAGTATTATAGTAGTTATATTCTTGTCCATAGGGGGCAGTATTGTAGTAGTTATATTCTTGTCCATAGGGGGCAGCATTGTAGTAGTTATATTCTTGTCCATAGGGGGCAGTATTGTAGTAGTTATATTCTTGTCCATAGGGGGCAGTATTGTACTAGTTATATTCTTGTCCATAGGGGGCAGCATTGTAGTAGTTATATTCTTGTACATAAGAGGCAGTTTTATAGTAGTTATATTCTTGTACATAAGAGGCAGTATTATAGTAGTTATATTCATGTACATAGGAGGCAGTATTATAGTAGTTATATTCCTGTACATAGGGGGCAGTATTATAGTAGTTATATTCTTGTACATAGGGGGCAGTATTATAGTAGTTATATTCTTGTACATAGGGGGCAGTATTATAGTAGTTATATTCTTGTACATAGGGGGCAGTATTATAGTAGTTATATTCTTGTACATAGGGGGCAGTATTATAGTAGTTCTATTCTTGTACATAGGGGGCAGTATTATAGTAGTTATATTCTTGTCCATTGGGGGCAGCATTGTAGTAGTTATATTCTTGTCCATAGGGGGCAGTATTGTAGTAGTTATATTCTTGTCCATAGGGGGCAGTATTGTAGTAGTTATATTCTTGTCCATAGGGGGCAGCATTGTAGTAGTTATATTCTTGTATATAGGGGGCAGTATTGTAGTAGTTATATTCTTGTACATAAGAGGCAGTTTAATAGTAGTTATATTCTTGTACATAGGAGGCAGTATTATAGTAGTTATATTCCTGTACATAGGGGGCAGTATTATAGTAGTTATATTCTTGTACATAGGGGGCAGTATTATAGTAGTTATATTCTTGTACATAGGGGGCAGTATTATAGTAGTTATATTCTTGTACCTAGGGGGCAGTATTATAGTAGTTATATTCTTGTACATAAGGGGCAGTATTATAGTAGTTATATTCTTGTCCATAGGGGGCAGTATTGTAGTAGTTATATTCTTGTCCATAGGGGGCAGCATTGTAGTAGTTATATTCTTGTCCATAGGGGGCAGCATTGTAGTAGTTATATTCTTGTCCATAGGGGGCAGTATTGTAGTAGTTATATTCTTGTCCATAGGGGGCAGCATTGTAGTAGTTATATTCTTGTATATAGGGGGCAGTATTGTAGTAGTTATATTCTTGTACATAAGAGGCAGTTTTATAGTAGTTATATTCTTGTACATAAGAGGCAGTATTATAGTAGTTATATTCCTGTACATAGGGGGCAGTATTATAGTAGTTATATTCCTGTACATAGGGGGCAGTATTGTAGTAGTTATATTCTTGTCCATAGGGGGCAGCATTGTAGTAGTTATATTCTTGTCCATAGGGGGCAGCATTGTAGTAGTTATATTCTTGTATATAGGGGGCAGTATTGTAGTAGTTATATTCCTGTACATAGGGGGCAGTATTATAGTAGTTATATTCTTGTACATAGGGGGCAGTATTATAGTAGTTATATTCTTGTACATAGGGGGCAGTATTATAGTAGTTATATTCTTGTACATAGGGGGCAGTATTATAGTAGTTATATTCTTGTACATAGGGGGGTATTATAGTAGTTATTTTCCTGTACACAGGAGCAGTATTATAGTAGTTATATTCTTGTACAGAGGGGGCAGTATTATAGTGCTATATTCTTGTACATAGGGGGCAGTATTATAGTAGTTACATTCTTGTATATAGAGGCCGGATTTTAGTATTTATATTCTTGTACATAGGGGGCAGTATTATAGTAGTTATATTCTTGTACACAGGGGGCAGTATTATAGTAGTTATATTCTTGTATATAGGAGGGCAGTATTATAGTAGTTAAATTTTTGTACATAGGGGGCAGTATTATAGTAGTTATATTCTTGTACATAGGGGGTAGTATTATAGTAGTTATATTCTTTTACATAGAGGGGAGTATTATAGTAGTTTTTTTCCTGTACACAGGAGCAGTATTATAGTAGTTATATTCGTGTACATAGGAGGCAGTATTATAGTAGTTGTTTTCGTGTACATAGGAGGCAGTATTATAGTAGTTGTATTCTTGTACTTAGGGGTCAGTATTATAGTAGTTATATTCTTGTACATAGGGGGCAGTATTCTAGTAGTTATATTCGTGTACATAGGAGGCAGTTTTATAGTAGTTATATTCTTGTATATAGGGGGCAGTATTATAGTAGTTGTATTCGTGTACATAGGAGGCAGTATTATAGTAGTTGTATTCTTGTATATAGGGGGCAGTATTATAGTAGTTGTATTCTTGTACATAGGAGGCAGTATTATAGTAGTTATATGCTTGTATATGGGGGCACTATTATAGTAGTTATATTCTTGTACATCGGAGGCAGTATTATAGTAGTTATATTCTTGTATATAGGGGGCAGTATTATAGTAGTTGTATTCGTGTACATAGGAGGCAGTATTATAGTAGTTGTATTCTTGTATATAGGGGGCAGTATTATACTAGTTATATTCTTGTACATAGGGGGCAGTATTATAGTAGTGATATTCTTGTACATAGGGGGCAGTATTATAGTAGTTATATTCTTGTACATCGGAGGCAGTATTATAGTAGTTATATTCTTGTACATAGGGGGCACTATTATAGTAGTTATATTCTTGTACATAGGGGGCAGTATTATAGTAGTCATATGCTTGTATATGGGGGCAGTATTATAGTAGTTATATTCTTGCACATAGGGGGCAGTATAATAGTAGTTATAATCTTGTACATAGGGGGCAGTATTATAGTAGTTATATTCTTGTACATAGGGGGCAGTATAATAGTAGTTATAATCTTGTACATAGGGGGCAGTATTATAGTAGTTATATTCTTGTACATAGGGGGCAGTATTATAGTAGTTATATTCTTAAACATAGGGGGCAGTATTATAGTAGTTATATTCTTGTACATAGCGGACAGTGTTATAGTAGCTGTATTCTTGTACATAGGAGGCAGTACTATAGTAGTTATATTCTTGTACATAGGGAGCAGTATTATAGTAGTTATATGTTTGTATATGGGGCAGTATTATAGCAGTTATATTATTGTACATAGGGGGCAGTATAATAGTAGTTATAATCTTGTACATAGGGGGCAGTATTATAGTAGTTATATTCTTGTACATAGGGGGCAGTATAATAGTAGTTATAATCTTGTACATAGGGGGCAGTATTATAGTAGTTATATTCTTGTACATAGGGGGCAGTATTATAGTAGTTATATTCTTGTATATAGGGGGCAGTATTATAGTAGTTATATTCTTGTACATAGCGGACAGTGTTATAGTAGCTGTATTCTTGTACATAGGAGGCAGTACTATAGTAGTTATATTCTTGTACATAGGGAGCAGTATTATAGTAGTTATATGTTTGTATATGGGGCAGTATTATAGCAGTTATATTATTGTACATAAGGAGTAATATAATTGTTATTGTATATTCTTCTGCATAATGTACAGTTTTATAGTATAATATTATAGTAGTTATATTCTTGAGCCTAGTTGGCACTATTGTAGTATTATATTCATTTTCATATCCTTTGCAACCTTATTTACCCTTTAATACTATATTGTGCTCCTTATCAATACTCTATGCTTTCCCCTATTTTTATTAATATCTAGTAAGCTAATCTTCTCTTTCTACCAGACATAGTTCTCCAGCTGCATCTCTTGGTCCCATGCCTTGGCACTGAACACTAGACAACATTTGTTGTAGTGACTGGTATTCAGCACAGGGAGAAGGTCCAAGCCTTGGTTAGCTCGATTAAAAAGAAGTGTAAAGTAGTTGCCATTGTGATCTAAGGAAGATCTCCGGGGGCCCTGCACATCTCAGTCCTTAACAAACAATGAGGGCGTCACATCTTCTTGTCTTGGTGGAAAATACCTTTGGTTCCCGGCCAATGTGAAAGATTTACTTGGCCCTATTGAAGACATGACCCAGAGAAGATTTGCCTTTTACAATCTAGTAGTTTACGATCTTGTTTTTCTATCATAGACTGTAAAAACAAAAATAACACTCTGTGTAGCATGAGAACATTCCTTTAAACATCACATTTGGGACTTGTCTAATGAGTCCATTGAGTGAAGGCTCTCACGGAGAAGTACTCAATGATAAATCACAGTTTGGTGAATACTGGACTAATGGAAAAGTTACATCCTACTTCAATCTAAACTGTAATCATTGTCTTCTCTGCCCCCCCCAGAAACAGTGCCACTCTTTTTCTTAGGCTGTGCTTGGTATTGCAGCTCAGTCACATTTACTTGAATGGGATTGAGCTACAATACCACACAGTGAGCTTCAATAAGGATGGTGCTGTTTCTGGTAAGGAAAGCTGCTCTTGTCCTCATATCCCACAACTCGTCAACATGTAAAACAATTGTAGACACTATTGATAATATAGGTTGTGGAATTTAGATAATCCACTTTCATATACCCCACTAAAGCATTGTGATTGAATAGAGGTTCGTTTCTCATTAATATTTATTAATTTTGTTCATCCCTGTAGCACCAACCTATTCTGCAGCACTGTTATCTCAGTTCTATGTAGTTAGCTTGGTTCCGGTACTGTATTTATATAGTAAGCTTGGTTCTGGTACAGTATCTATGCATTAAAGGGGTTGTCCCGCGCCGAAACGGGTTTGTTTTGTTTTCAACCCCCCCCCCCCCCCCCGTTCGGCACGAGACAACCCCGATGCAGGGGTTAAAAAAGAACACCGGACAGCGCTTACCTGAATCCCCGCGCTCCGGTGACTTCTTACTTACCCGGTGAAGATGGCCGCCGGCATCTTCTCCCTCGGTGGACCGCAGGGCTTCTGTGCGGTCCATTGCCGATTCCAGCCTCTTGATTGGCTGGAATCGGCACGTGACGGGGCGGAGCTACACGGAGCCCCATTGAGAAAAGCAGAAGACCCGGACTGCGCAAGCGCGTCTAATTTGGCCATTAGACGGCGAAAATTAGACGGCAACCATGGAGACGAGGACGCCAGCAACGGAACAGGTAAGTGAATAACTTTTGATAACTTCTGTATGGCTCATAATTAATGCACAATGTACATTACAAAGTGCATTAATTTGGCCATACAGAAGTGCATAGACCCACTTGCTTTCGTGGGACAACCCCTTTAATTTTGGTTGTGGCGCTGTATCTATGTATTAAGCCTGGTTCTGGTATTGTACCTATGTAGTAAGGTTGGTTCTGTTATCTTATATGTGCAGTAAGCTTGGTTTCTCTATAATATTTATTAATTTTGTTCATCGCTGTAGCACCAACCTATTCTGCAGCACTGTTATCTCAGTTCTATGTAGTAAGCTTGGTTCCGGTACTGTATTTATGTAGTAAGCTTGGTTCTGGTACTGTATCTATGCATTAAGTTAAGTAAGCTTGGTTCTGGTGGTATACCTATGTAGTGAACTCAGTTCTGGTATTGTATCTATGCACTAAGTGTCAAATCCTTTACAAACTTGGTAGCCTTAAACTAAGAAACCTAATGGTTAGCGTTAGCTGCAGTAGTACTGTGCATTTCACAGTCACATGGTACCACATATAGAGATAATATATGCTTAAGTACAAATGACTTCCACTGTGCAATAAAACTGGTCTGGGGGCCAAATATCACCCGCTGACCTGGGCTGAGACTGAGAGACTAGGGCTTTGTTTAGCTTTTTTACAGCCACTTGGCAGAATACACGAATCACGCAGCATCTTTTATGTGCCGAGACAAGTTCATGTCAAGATCCTCACCAAGCGTTCTGAAGTCTGGACAAGGCGTACTTTAAGAATGGCTGGAATTGTGAGGATCATTCTGTCACTGACAAGAATGCAGGTCTAAGAAAAACAACGTGACCCTTAGAAATCACAAGCCTGTTGCCTCTCGCTGGTGTTATAGATATAAGATGAATATATTTGTTACGGTTTTTATGGGGTTTAAAATCAAGGCTGCACTAACCTGGAAGGGGTTCTCTACCTTAGACATCCCTATTTGTTAGAAGGGTCACTTGACATTATGCTAATCAAAGAGGGTCCTCCTGCTGATCTCCAGTGATCAGCTGTAATCTATGCGAAAATCTGGTAGTAAGTGTTCAAAATCCCTGCAGCACCCCCACAGGAAGAATAAAGTATTACGCAGTGTCCACTCAAATCATTGGGTTGTCGGTTTGCCAAACAATTAACTGCACAATGTAACGTGGTCAATCTCTAATAATGGATTTTTTTCAAAAATTATGCTAATTATACGGGTGTAATTAACCCTTTCCAATCCACTGTCTGACCTCTGAAGACATTATGATTTGAGGCTATACAGCTCTGATGCTGGAAAACATCCGTTGGAATTCTCTTACTGTATATTGCCAGCCTCTCTGCTTTCGAAGCCTATCCAACGTGTCACCTCATGCAGTACTGGC
This sequence comes from Eleutherodactylus coqui, assembly GCF_035609145.1. Classification (NCBI taxonomy): domain Eukaryota; kingdom Metazoa; phylum Chordata; class Amphibia; order Anura; family Eleutherodactylidae; genus Eleutherodactylus; species Eleutherodactylus coqui. Next base: position 43,725,533 of record NC_089837.1, read on the forward strand.
TTTAGGCAGCAGATAGCGCCGTTGTATAATGGCAGAAAAGGAGTAAGCCCCCTAGGAAAACCACAATACAAATTGGATTGGAAAGGGTTAAAGAGGCTGCAGAAGACACTGTGGTGCCTCCAATAGAAGCTCTACTAAATAAAGGGGGGCGATTCCTATAAATTCCACATGTCAATTGGGGTCCATTTTACAGAGTTTAAAGTGATTTTACGGTTTCAGCACAAAATTCTGTTCTGGAATTGTTGGGTGGAGGGGTATATTACCTGTAGATGATCTACTCAGCAGCCTCTCCACTATGCTGGTCCTGGTGGGGCACCAACAACGTTAGACTACCTGATCACACATGGGGCTACCAGTGTACTATATTTGCTCTGTGATTGGCCAGTGATGCTCATGTGATCAGCACTGGCCAATCACAGAGCAATGCGTAGCATAGTTAGACAATGGTGTTGGCCATCTTAGCCATTCTAAAACAACATCCATAACTGACAGAAAAGATCATTATAGGTAGTATATTCCCTCCAACCTCTGGTCCAGGGAAAAAAATTTCCCAAAAGCAGAGGATCATTTTAAAGGAGTTTAAACTATGTTGGTAGAGTCGAAACTTGCACTCAAGACAATAATCTAGATATAGACCAGCTACAAAGAGAGTCTCTGATTCTAGAGGACCTGACATGTCAGTGCATTACATAGAATTGAAGGACTACACACATTGTAGTTCTTAGATTTTCCTCTGGGGTTGCTACAGAAAAATTGAATGCTTGCTGCCCAGTTCCTTCACAGTCTCTGGTTCTGGAGGACCTGGGCACATCAATGCAATACACAGAAAGTCCACCAATTTCAATGGACACCATGGTACTGCAGTTCTTAGATTGTCCTCTGGGGCTGCTACAGAAGAATTGAATGCTTGCTGTCAAGCTCCCCCACGGTCTCTGGTTCTGGAACATATTACATTGATTTCAATGGGCATCATGTATTTCTAAGATTCCTCTCTGGGGGTGCAACAGAAGAGGTGGATGCTTGCTTTCAGATTCTCCCACAAATTACAGATGATTGTTGTGGTTTCAGCATTAAATACCCTTTAAGCAGATTGTTTTGGGTGAACCATCTCTAAGAGGAGTTTGTACAGAGTGGACAATGCCTTTAAGAGCTTCAAGTTATGACTTTGATTAATGGCCTTTAATTCTTTAATACATAAATGGAAGATAAATTCTTGGCCGTCTGAAAGTGACACTCCGATCCTGGGCAATAGTGTGTCCGGGGACCGTACCAGGGTGTTATATTATCAGCTGTGGGTGCTTTGTGCGTTGTCACTTGGATCTGCTGTTTCGGTCTTCCAAGATGACTGCCTCAATTTTCTGTTTACCTAATGCATACTGTACATTGGTCGTGTGTGGGACTACTGATGCATTACATCTGCTTCTGATTAGCTGGCACTGATCATGTGATCAGCACTAGCCAATCAGAATGCAGCATGAAGGACTTTAGCGTACCAATGTACAGTGTACATAAGGTAGTTAGAAGATTGCGGTGGCCATTTTGGAAGTAAAAAAATGGGGCATGGAACCAATGGATCCAGGGGGCAACAGTGCAGAGGACCAATGGCATGTCCTAACTCCCTCCCCCCCCCCAGTTTTGTCCTCAGACCAGAGGGTTGTTTATATAATATAATCTCCAAGATAGGTGAGACTCCACTAACTAAACTCAGGTAATGTAGCATGATGATGGGGGGGGGGGGTGTTGTTGTTGTTACCTTATTATCAACCTTCAAATTAATTGAATTTTTATTGTCTAGGTTACCTAAAGGGCCATCCTTCATATAATTCTTATGCTGAGCATTAGATCTCATGACTCCCCAGTATGAAGGTCGTTAATTATGAGAAAGGTCGCTGAGGTTATTTCTCCCTTGTTTGCATTATTAATAACATTTTAGAACATTTAGAGCATTTAACAGCAGGAGAATAGATGAACATGATTCATAATTAATCGTATTTCTAATTCCACGGTGCATTTATAGGTGGATACGAAGGGCGCATTTGCAGCCAAAGGGGTTGGTCTTAAAGGCGTTTTTGAGGATTAGACAAACATGACCGCGTTTTTTCAGAAACAGCACCACTCCTGTCCACAGGTTGTGTGTGGTATTACAGCTCAGCCCCATTCGCTTAAATGCAGGAGAGCTGCAATACCAGACACAATTCATAAACAAGTGCGGCACTATGTTTTGTAAGAATTTCCACTGTATCATTATCCTCTGCTTTTTAAGGTGTTGGAGCAGTTGTTATGACCCATTGGAGGGGGCAGCAGACCACACTGTTCAACCCCATAACAGAGAGGCGTATCTATAAATACTTTTGGCTTTTGCATTGTGGTGCAGTTGATAGCTGTGACAATGTACAGTCATGATGATTTTATTATCGATTATCTTATGTCAATTATATAGAGTATGCAGAACAGCCTCCGACTGTAATGTACATATGCAGAACTGCCTCCGACATCAGAGCTATGTTCTGCATACTCTATGTAAATTCTAATTGACATAAGATAATTCTATCTATCCATCCATCATTAGAGAAGTTAGAAATGAATAGAGTCTTATTATATAAAAACGTGAGACATAAATATACTTATAATTACAGCATTATTACAAATTATCTTCCCGATATGAAACACTCATAAGTCACGTTTAATTTTTTTAAAAAATGCTAATAAAATCATCATGATGGGTCATTTTTATGTTTTTCTGATGAGTACTTCCAAGGAATCAACAACGCGCTTCCCCACCAAAAATAAATAAGAACTGGGGTATGTGCGGGTGGCAGGGAAATTGGATTGAAAAGGGTTAGTTGTTCTTGTTCTTAGTATCTAGTTCTAGTCCAGTCTTGAATTTGTCTTGCTCCTTGGTTTTCAAGTCTAGTCTCTCCAACCAATGTATCTTGATACTTCGTTTTCTATTTAAGTCTTGTCTACTGTATACAGGCAATGTGTCTTGCTCTTGGTTGTCTAGTCCAGTCTGCGTTTCCTAGTTTAGGGTCTTATTCTTCCTCATTTGTTTCTGTCTATCTTGGGTCATCCCAGTATTTGATTCTTTAGCCTGTTCTCAGGGATAACATTTTAGACAGGATCATTCATAGGAACAATTTAAGGCCCATTTAGATAGAACGATTCTCGCTCAAAATTTGCTCAAACCCATCTTTTGAGCGATAACCGCTGCTTCTAAATGCAAGAATTGAGCGATGATCTCTTATCAGCGGTGCAGGCTGTTATCACAGCTGATAAGATTCTTTCAGCTCATGTCCCGTTGGTATTTCACAGCGGGACTAGAGCTGTAAGCATGGAGAACAATGCAGCTGTTTGCTTATGCAAAACAGCTGTATTTTTCGACGAGTGATAGCGGCGGTGTCCCACTCTGCTTGCATACCTCTTTAGTATCTAATTAGCTACTATAGACTATGCAAAGATGATCGCTCAAAACTGTGCAAGTAATTTTAACATGCAAAAGGAAATAAGCCACTGACACACATCGCAGTGGCTTAACCATCACAGGAACAAAAAATTGGATTCTTCCTTCCACCAACATCTATCATCAACATTAAATAGTTAGTTGGTCCTGCCAAAGTTAGCGGTTTGGCCTATTTGCATCAAATATGTGCAGAAACCTTTAAATTGAGCCGTCTTAGGTTGCCCCATGATTTAAAAGGTCAATGTATTTGTGAAGGCAGTGGTAGTATTGCATTTAAGATAGATACATTGGGTGTAGATTCTAAAGTTTCCTATACACCAACAATGGTCAACTGAACAATTGTTCAGCCACCAGCTCCACCATACACATGAACATTAGGCTCGGCCGAACATTTGTCTGTTTAGGGGGATAAGCTGCAGCTTGACAGTATTTCTGGCAGCTTATCTCCTGGGGAACAAAAGAAATGGGCTTTGAAATTCCAAATCCCTGACAATTCATTCCCCTGACATAAAGTGTTGAGGGAAAGCAGGGCAGCCCCAATATGCATTGGAGAGTCTTCCGACCTCACTGTTATCGGCAGGATCAGATCACTAAACACTAATTTGTATAGAGCCTTTAGAGAGTCCTGCTATTCGACCTTGACCTTCTCCTTGAGCTGGCCATACACATTCGATAAAAGTTGGCCAAACGCATGGATTGAGGCAGGATCAGTTGACTAATATACAGTATGTGTGTGTCTATCAATTCTCCCCAATGGCATATGTCGGAAGAAAGAAACATTGAGCATATTAGATTGCAATGTGGCCAGCTTTAGAATGCTCACGAACAAGAGTGCTCCAATACCTTGGAAGTGACAGGGGGAGATGGTTGGCATCAACTGGCCACAAATGTAAAATTAGGCATATAGCTCTTTTAAGACACCAAGAGCCAGCTGCAAATTAGGACCCAGGTGACATTGGAGTAAGGTCAGTGGAGTTCCAGCTACCATCAAAACATTCAAAGTAAAATCAATGATATGGATTAAGTCTCAGTGATGAGTGAAGCATATTACACCATCTTCGACACAATAATCCTCTTATAGTTAATGCATCTGCTTTTTACTTCAAACACTGAATCAAATGTTGTTCACACAGCAGAATTTGTACAGCAAGCATCGGTAACCCGAGAACAGACGGCAACTTACCAGCTCCTTCCTGAGCCAAATTAGAGCTTCGTCGATGCTATCAAAGCCATGGATCTTCCCTGACGTGACTATGCTGCCCTCCTTTGGGACAGATATGGTCTTCTGGACCTGTTTTATCTCAATAGTTGAGCAATTAGCCCCTCCAGTCTGTTTTTGCTCCTCCGCCTCTTGCTCCACGGGAATATTTGTGTTCTTCCAGGGTTCATCCTCCAGTCTTGCCCTCCATTCTTGATAGGATGGTCTTCTAGTCTCTAACCTCAACTTTTCAGTCAGGGCCTTCAAGTTTCGTAGGTGGTCATCTGTTGGATGGACGGAGTCACCTTCAGCTTCATCTTCTGGTTCCTCAATTTCTATCTTTGGTAACGACATGACGTTAAGACACGCAAAGACTTATAATGGTGCAAAAAGTCATACAGTCCACTTCATGCTTCCAGACGATCCCAGAGAGACTACCTATCTGGTTTTCCTTGACTGTACTCACTCAATCAGCTTTGATTACAGCATCTGAAAAAAAACAAAGCAGTAATTGATTACTTAAGACATGACTCTTTAAGCAAATAAAATTAAATAAATGACTGATAATTAAGAGTTCATTGAAAAACAAAAATTAAAATGTGCTTGAATGACGCAGACATAATTAATATATGATGGATTTATTGAGGCTGCTGGCTGGGATACAACTTCATTATGAAGTTTGGCTGGATTACTACTACTGGCATCTGATATTTACATACAGTATTAGTAATACACAATATGATCATAGCATTAATAGAACAGATATTTTGAAAATTCCTTCTTTTGCAAAGGGCTTTTTAGGGGTTAATGATAGCATTCTTTTTAAGATAGTAATTAAAGGCAAAGAGCATATGAGAGGTGTAGGGGAAGAGGGGGATGTATCTGCAGTATCTTTGTTTGAGAAGGTGGGAGGCTCATGCTATGGGGTGGGGGGGGGGGGGGCTGATTGGTCAGAGCACACATTCAGGATCATAACTAGATTTGAATGTGCCCTAGTGAAAATTTTGGACCACCATACAGTAATAGTGGCCCCATACACTAATAGTGCTCTAGTCTTTTCCCCTACATTAATAGTGTCTCCATTGTGCTCTCATGCAGTAATAGTGCTCTCCGTTTCCCCATATAGTAAAGAAGCCCTAATATAGTAATAGCATGTAGTAATAGAACCCCCAGTCCCTCATATAATAATAGTATGCCCATATAGTAATAGTGCTCCATATACAGATAGTGCCTCTATATAGTAATAGTACCATCAATGTTCCCCCCTACAGCAGTACTTCCTCCATAGGGGCCTCATGTGGCAAAAAGTGTGAAGGCAACAGTACGCAGTCCTAAGCTCTCACTCACGACCTGAAGGTTGCAAGTTCAGTCCCTGCGTGGTTCAGGTAGCCAGCTCAAGGTTGACTCAACCTTTCATCCTCCTGAGGTTGGTAAAATGAGCACCCAGCTTGCTGGGGGTAATAAATAAATTACTTGAAAGCGCTGCAGAATAAGTTGGCACTATACGAATAACAAGTCTCTTTCCCTTCCCCCCCATAGATTAATAGTGCCCCCCTTTTGGCTCCATATAGTAATAGAACCCTCAGTGCCCCACATAGTAATACCCCCATATAGTAATAGTGCCCCATTGCGCCCCCACATACAGATGATGTCCCCATATAGTAATACGGTAGTATCCCCATACATTCATAGTACCATTAGTGTTCCCCTTTACAGCAACAAAGCCTATATTGTAAAGTAATACAGCCTATACAGTAATAGCCTCTAAGTTTGTACCCCCATACAGTAATAGCGCCCCCATGTAATAATAATGCTCCATATACATATAGGTGAGTTTTTTTAAGTTGGTACAAAAGGCGCACTAACAGCTATTCCCACGATGAGAAATCAGACAGTCCTCCTCTGCCTGCAGCCTTGTGTTGATGGCGTTATGCAGTCATGTCATTTCGCCACCGGCTAAAAGCTTGGGAGCACACAGTCCCAATCAATGTAAGTGTTGGTACAGGAAGCCAATGACTCTGTACACCCCCTTAGTTTTCAACTAGGGTTCCTTACAAAAGCCTTACATAATTACCCAGGTAAACACAATCAAGTAAATGTTGGAGATTCCAGCTGTGTTGATCCAGAAGAAGTCAACACTAAAACCAATGAGGCCGTTGCTACTTTTTTTTTTTTCCTGCGAGGCTGTGAAAATGCAGAATCAATACAACTATAGTGTAAAAGTAATTGTTGTATTTGGAGAACTATCTCAAAATTGCAGTCCTTTTAAAGTCAAGGCCTGGAGAAGACCTCATTCCTTGGTTGTTATTGTATAATAAGAGTGGGTATTATTGTTTAGGAATCTTATTGTAGTTACTGTATTAGCAGCCTGTGGTCCACCAGACCAGAGAACCATGCTGGACAAGGCGGTTGTCTATAACCTATAGAGGACTGTTCTGATTAAGGGATTCTACTACCTCAACATGCAACACCAGCTCATAAAACAAGGGGATATCTAGCAACCCCTTTATGACCCTAATTGCTTCAGACTACAGACCCTGTAAAAGTACAAAGCAAAAGTAGTAAGACAGTAATTGAAGACAAAGAGCATATGAACCAGAACCTGTGTGTGAGCTTGAAACGCGCACTCTGTGACTATGTGAACTCGTGTACCTCATGGCATAATAGAAATAAAACAAGACACTTTTCTCTGATCAACCAAGCTTGTCTTTTACTACCGACCTTGTAGTCTGAAATGATTTGTTAAAGGAGTTTTTATGTTTTTCATACATATGTCATTTTCTCAGTTAGTGATGAGCGGGCCATTCAAAAGTTTGGTTCCAGCGGTTCACCAATCTTTTGCAAGATGTTCAGTTCAATTTGAATTAGTTCTAACCAAGCCAGAAGATCATCAAAAACCCTAAAAGTGGTGCATAACACTGTCCAAGAACCATAAAAGCCCTTTATAACACCCCGAGAGTGTTATACAGGGTTCTTAGACAGTGCTATACACCAGTGTTCAGGACTTCTGTTGAGCGAACCAAAACAGTAGAACACTGTTTTGGGTAGAACTTTACTGAAAGCTCGGTTTGGGTTTGTGTTGAACTGAACTTTTAGCAAAGTTTGACCCGAAACAGGCTTCTACTGGCTTGGTTTGCTCAAAACTATTCTCAGCCTTAATTATAAATGTCTCACTTCTAGAACCTCTATATATCAGAAGACTTGGGTTTCCCCGATCTTGACTATGCTAGACCAGATGACAGGTAGCAGCCATGTTTAAACAGAGACTTAATCAAGAGGTAAGTGGTTCTTTGCATTCAAATCTATAATAGTTGCTAATAACATGCTTCCTCCCAATAGAGGAATATATCAGAAGTGGGATGCCACTTATTGGAGATTTAAGAATTTACCTTCGATTTTCTAGAAGTGTCTCAAAGCGATCATCTCATACCAGACCTTGCCTCTCGTCTACCAAGTCCAGCCATGGCTGTTCCCTAGTTGTGGGGCAACAGAAGGCGCATATGTGTGCCTCCACTCCATTCACTAATATGGGATGCCAAGTCACCTATCTCCAGATGCGCATGTGCGCCTTCCGTTGCCCCACAATCTGGGGACGAACTGTGGCTGGACTTGAGAGGCAAGTCCTGTTGTGAGACAACCTCTTTAAATGGGAAACCCCTTTAAATAACAATGCAACAGTAATTATCTTAATAGTGCTAAATGTACAGTGTATCTAATACATCAGCTGCAATTGTCATTCTTGAGGACTCCGTTGCTACTAGATGATATTTACGGGTTTGATATTATGTACCCAGAACAGAAAAGTAGGTCTACGAAAGCGTAGAAGAAGAAGTGCTTTTATGCTAATGGCTTACACATTTTACATATATCAGAAGACCTTGGCAGGTCAAGTACAGTCTTATTTGCTCAGTACTATTTGTAGTCTAAGCAAACAAGGCTTCTAGGAAAGACAATTCTAGCAACAGTGCAGTATACTGCAGAACCATCTCTAGGGAAATAAAAGTAAACCAATGTGTACCCACTCAACAGCCCCCAGAAGGACTGACGGGGTGGGCTATAGGGTTATTAGGTGAGAGTCAGTGCATACAGTATGAAAATGTCACCAGTCTCTTATTAGAGTCTTTTAGACCAATCAGAGTGTGGCTAGTGCTGAGGGACGGCCATATTTGTACCCCATAAACTTCTAATGCAAAATCTGTGATATCCCCCTACCATGCTCCATTTAGAATATCGGTGTTTCTGCACAATTACAATACTGTCCAGCACCTAAGTAGCAGAAGCACACAGTGGTGAGGGATAGTGTTGAGCAAACCAAAACAGCTGGAATCTGATTTGGGCCGAACTTTGCTAAAAGTTTGTTTCGGCACAAACTCGAATCTCGGATGGTTCATCTTGGCCCAAGCCACTGAACCACCTTCCTCTTCCTTCTCCTCCTTTTCTCCTCTTCTTCTTTCCAGGGCTTTTATGATCCTTAGACACAATTGTACACCAGGTTTTGGTGTGCTCCTGAAGTTTCACGTCAGTTCGAACTAATTTATACTGAACTTTGTACAAAAATTGGGCAAACTGGCCAAACTGAACTTTGGAAAAGTTGACCCATCACTACTGAGCAATGAAGAAGTGCTGGAAGGTTCCTGAAATCCCTTGCTGAGCTTTGCATTAGCTGAGTTGCACATTGTACAGCAGGCTGCAGCTCCG